>NW_017679680.1:9962-16001 GCF_001879085.1 Nicotiana attenuata | reverse complement strand
TGTGTCGTCCTCGTTTTTGTACTGTACTTGGTCTCAACTCATTCCGAAATCTCTCCGGAACCGACCAACTACCCCGGCAAGTCCCATAGCAAATATTAAGCATAAAATAAGTAGTAATTGGGAGAACAGGTCTACAACTCTCAAAACGAGCGGCCGGGTCGTTACACTTATTAAACCTATGTAGCACCTACATTTACCCAACATCTGATTGAGTAGCCTTGGACTATATTTTGATATTCGCTGTTGAGATCTACAATTTATACTTTTACCTGAAGGAGCCAGTACAACTTCTATTAGAGATTGTTCGTACAGTTAAACAATCAACATGTTTGATTATTAGCATTAACCAGTTTTAATAATCGGAAAAGGGTTAAAAATGTCCCTAAACTATTAAAAAAGGTTTAAAAATATCCTTCATCCACCTATTGGGCTAAAAATACCCCTCCATCCATTTTTTTGGTTCACTTATGCTCTTTGACCGTTAGGTCAATGCTGAATTAAAAATAATTATTATTCAAATTCACGTGGCAACTTTTTATTGGTCGAAATTAAAATATTTAAGCTATTAGAAAGACCTACCCGTATCTACCCATTTTTCGGACTAACCCGCCCCTAATACTAACCCGACCCGAATAAAAAGTTCAACTAAAAAAAAAGACACCCCACTTCCTAATCACAATTTCTTCGCGGGGAATTCTCTCTTCTCCCGAATGGAGGTACAAATTCTATCTATGGAAGTATAGTTTGATATTTCTAGTAATTTTGTTTTAGTTCAATGGTTAGAAATGATTGTTTTCTTCCTGATAGTCAATACTGATGGCGAATTTTCGAACAGCGAATGGAAAAAAATTACTAGTAACAGAGAAAGTTTGATGACTTGACTTTTTATAGAACTGCAATGAAACTCGTTCGAATCATTAGTTTTTATTTGAAAAAGTTCATTAGATGTTTCTGGAAACATTTTGAGTGCTAGGTTACAAGACACGTCACCATATCCATGTAGTATAACGATTGGGCGTTAACGATTTTTCATAGTTAATGCGATGTGGAAGTATAATTATCTGGTCTTGGTTTTATTTTGATTAGCTAAGCTTATTTGAGATTATAATCAGCGATACATTAAAGTCATGCCCTTATTCTAATTGGTCTTTAAGAAATACTTAATGTTAGTGGAGGTGCGTGTAAGCTAATCCGGACACCATGATTATAAAAAAAAATAGAAGTACTTGATGCTAGGACACCACGGAGGTAGATGGAAGTGGGGCATCTTTTTTATAGTTGAACTTTTGATTCGGGTTGGGTCAATATTTGGGGCGGGTTGGTCCGAAAAATGGGTAGATATGGGTAGGTCTTTCTAATAGGTTAGATGTTTTAATTTCGACTAATAAGAAGTTGCCACGTGGAATTTAAATAATAATTATTTTTAATTCAGCATTGACCTAACGGTCAAAGGTCATAAGTGAACCAAAAAAGTGGATGGAGGGGTATTTTTAGCCGAATAGGTGGATGAAGGGTATTTCTAAACCTTTTCCAATAGTTTAGGTGCATTTTTAACCCTTTTCCCTTTAATAATTTAAAGGCAGAAAACTAAAAATTCAAAACTGAAATAATTTGAAATACATGTGATTAATACAAAAGTAACGCAATCTAAATATATCCTAGAAATCCAAAGTCACAAGTACATGAACGACTAAAATACTACAAATATGGTCTAAAATAAAATACAATTATCTGAAACTAGATGAACAATAAAATTATGATAGAAGGGGACTTCAGGGACTGCGGACGCCAAGCAGCTCTACCTCAAATCTCCTAGTCAAGTCGGATCCAAGCGAACTCCTCTACATACCGCTGGGACCAACACCGGGATGCACAAGATGTGCAGAAGTATAGTATGATATCGGAATAGCATAATGAAGTATTAATGTAAAGACAATAAAAACAAGTAAAAACATGAGGCAATGAAGATATACAATTAATACAGGTAGGAACATATAGAAGGTAAGCAGGTATTGAGTGAGGAATGAATAAATCGAGACGAGTAATAATTAAATAATAGATAACAAGTAAGGGATGGATAACAAGGACATGTAGCAACTAAAGCATGTAACGAAAGATAACATGGAATAAATAACGACGTGAAGGTAAATAGCCCAACCCCGCATGCTTCAACCCATGACATCGCATTTACACTTGTCACCTTGCATATACGTCGTTTCCACAGATAATTCATGTAACAAATAGATCAACAAGTCTTAATTCCCTCAAATAAAAGTTATACCATACATTTACCTCTTTCTGCAACCAAACCAACAATCAATCATGAATTTTCCTTTTAGACAAGCCTCCAAACCATCCAAATATAGCCAAATATCGTTCAAACAATTCAAAGTAAGCTTTAGAAAACTATCCACGAATGAAAAATATTCAATCTTTAATGAAATTGGAAAAAGTCAACCCCGAGCCCACTTGGTCAAAATTCACGATTCAGACCAAAACTCGATTACCCATTCACCCCGAGCCCGGTTATGTAATTTATTTCGAAATTCGACCTCAATTTGAGGTCTATATCTTAATTTTACAAAATCCCTAAATTCTACCCAAACCCCCTAATTTTTACCATGAAATTCATATATTTAACGTTAAAATCAATTGGTGATTATAGAAATACATCAAAAATAGTTAAAAAGTATTAACTAGTGAAGTAGGGATGAAAATCTCTTTAAAATCCTATCTAGTCCAAACTTTAGGTTTCAAAAATGGTGAAGAATGACCAATTCCCGACTTTCAGCTTTCATTTAACTGGCGTTAGGTGTTCTTCGCGTTCGCGAAGCACGTGCCGTGTTCGTGAAGGTATTTCCCCAGCCAATCCTCTGCGTTCGCGACCCATAGATCGCATTCGCGATGAAGAGCCATCAACCCTCCCCAAACTATCCCTAACATTACTGTTTACCTCGAAAACAGTAATTACAATTAGATTTGATTTTGTGGTTCTAAAAATACGTAATTTATTCTTATGCTAGTATTTAGGCAATAGATACTAAGTGTGAGACCAGAAAATAAGATAAGGATTTGAAGACAGCGCGATTAGCAAACCGAGCGACCGGGAGTCGGGTCTCGAGCTAGCCTATACGGGGCCTCGAGGTTAAGCTGATGAGCTCGACTGTAGATGGACGATGAAGGACCAACAGTTCCAAGAGCTTTGATGAGGGCTCTTTATGATCAATGATGAGTAATAAATGAAGAACAATCAATGAAACGCAATAAATGTAAGTAACGTAATGAATATAAGCAATAAACTCAAGGGATAATATATTTAAGTTAGAGAGCAGAGAATGTTCTTGTTCTTGTATTCAATGTTGTATCCACACACTTTACAAAATGGTAAGGATCCCCTTTATATAGGAGAGGGAATCCCAATATAGTACATATGCATTTATTACAAGGATATGAGGCTGGTACAGCCATTTAATGCATCGGTACGGGCTTGTGCTAGCCTAATAGACTTGGTCAGCTTTAACCACGTGCCTTGGGAACTTCCCGTTTGTTCATCATAGTCATCGATTTGCACTGCCCCGAGGTCGAGCACTGAGAACCCTTGGGATCGAACCTCGGGCTGAGCCTCAAGCCTCCTGGATGCATGCTTATGAAGCATCATAACGGCCATAAAATCGGACCCTCTGATTTTTACCGTATACAGATAGTCCCCGCGTTTCTTAGAATGAAAATAAGAAACGGTCTTGAACTCTTACCTCTTCGATACTACCATCATGACGTCAGCCCGTCAGAGCATTAAATGCCATGACTCAAAGACTGCGTAGGGGTCGCTGTCAATACGACTATCGAGAAAACCCACGAACCGCTATTGGTTCGACCTTTCCCTTCCTCAAACGCTGCCCATATGGCTTCTATAAATACCTCAACCGTTTTGTCATTCACACTTTTATAACATCTTCAATTTTCTAGAGCTAAGTTCATCATCTTCTACATTCTTCTCCCTTCTGTGCTTGCCTCCTAACTTTCTTTCTCAGAAACCTTTTTTATAGTCATGTCTAGAACCTCTAGAACGGTAGCTCAGAAAGAGGGCACTGCTTCTTCATCTCGCCCATCCAGGGGAAAACCAAAAGTACCCCCAACTATCGAGCAATGTACTCCCGGCCAATTTGATACGGTCTCCGATTTCTCCATCGAAAATCCCCCTTCTTCACCGGGCCGATGTGAGCACGTGTCTCGGTACATCAACGTGGTGATCGATACGCATAGAGTGAAGGAAGACTGCCGATGGGGGGAGGCAGTGTTAGTTGAGATTCCCAATCCTGAGGAAAGCATAGTAGACCATAAAGCACGCTTCCTCAGCGTATATACATACCCCTTTACTCTAGGTCCCGTAGATTCTTCAAATCCTTCTTCCTCGTCTATAGATCTGGTGATTCTCGACTTTTGTCGTGAGTACCGGGTGACGCTCGGCCAATATATCCTTCTTTCTGGAGGATCGTTTACATGCTCCGATATTTTTCCAATAAGGTCGAGGGCATGACCTTCACCCTTAACCATTTGGTCAGATTATATAAGCCCCCGCCTCTTTCGAGGTTTGATCAAGCTTCATCCTCGATCCGCAAAGCCGTTCTTTTCGAGTATCGATGAGGACAAGGACCGGGGGTGGATGAACCGGTTTGTCAGAGTGAGGACCTCGGACATCATTCCGGCTAACGGGATGCCATTCCCTGTGGAATGGAATATGAAACGTAAGTGTCCCTGCCTCGAGCACGTTTTATTGACCCTTTTTTCCCCTCTGAAAAATGATCTTCTTTTGATTATGCAGCCACCGCTTGGTATCCCGGTGCGGTTCAAAACCTATCGGGATGGATCAGACAGTTGGATTCCGCTTTCCCTTATATCGGGCATTCTTGGCGTGACTTGGCCAGAACGCGGTCGCAGGCTAAGAACCACGGTATGCTTCTTATTGCTATCTTTACCACGTTTCCTTTTGAGTACCTTTTATGGTGTTAANGTGAAGAAGAAGAAAAAGAAGTAGGAAGAAAGAAAGCATCAGGGACATGTCCATATTGTGGAGGGACAGTGGAGGCAGTGGACATTGAAGGCAAAGGGAAGCTTTTCTGTTTGCCCATTTGCTTGAGGTTCAAACGCAAATATCTCTGTTCTTCTTGTTCTAGGCGTCTTGTTTTTGTACCCATCCTGAGCAACAAAATAAATATTTATATTTTTCTCTTAATTAATTAAGGCTGGAATGGTAGGTTTCTCTTAATTATATCTTAATTCTTAGCTGAGTCTACACAGCTGAGAAATTTTCAGCCGGTTTTTATTATTGCATTTAAGTTTTATGCACTGTTAGTGCAATAATCTTTTTATATTATCAGGTTAAGTTATCTGCATGAACGTTATTTATAACAAGCTATGTATTTGGTAATCAGAAATAAAGTAAGTAACTTACCAGTTATAGTATGTTAAATTATACTAATTATATAAAAGTTCAGATTAGAGAAATTCACCTTATTTTCTTTGGTAGCAGAGTATTTGTTATCTGATCCTATCTTTGTTTATGGAGATGACATCTAAGTAAATTTTATCTGTTAGAAAAAAACTTCAAAAAGCAAAAATATGATAAATTTACCATGAAAATGTACAATTTAGTTAAAATGTAGAATCATATGGTTTTATTGTATTTTTTAACTTATCTAATGATTCTCTATTTCTTTAGACTTATAGTCGCGTGAAATTTGTACTCAACTTACAGTATATTTTGTTGGTAGTGAGAAACGAGGCGTTGAGAGACTAGTGGAAACAAAAGGTGACGGTATATACACATTCCTAATACAGTAAGACGAAAATAAATAATAAAAGTCGTAAACCATACAGTTATGTTTTAAGATTTGGCCCGTAATGTCGAAATCAATCTAACAGAAAAAAAACTTTTTTGAAGAAAAACTTTTCAAAAGTACTAAAAAGCTAAAAATTTAGAAGTACCTAAATTACCGTAAAATCTAAAATACCTAAAATGTTTTAAACCATTTAAACTAA
>NW_017679680.1:3857-5888 GCF_001879085.1 Nicotiana attenuata | reverse complement strand
TTTGTGATAAATACCTATGACCTCTAGATTTCAGCTAGTACGAAATAAATCCACGTGTACCTGGAGTGATCATCCACAATTGTAAAAAAATAGTGTTGTCTATCAAAAGTTAGAATTTTATATGGCCCCCATAAGTCCATGTGTACAAGGTGAAACAGAACATTAGATCTAGAGTCACTAAGAGGAAACTTCAACCTTGTCTGCTTAGCCAATGGACATACAAAACAGGTATTTTGTGATAAACTACTAGCATTAACATGTAAGGCTCTCATATTATTCATGACAGACAGTGAAGGATGACCTAGCCTCTTATGCCATATACTGCTATCTCCTTCAACCACTCTGCTCACTGTATTTACTGCCTTTATTCTGTTAGCCAATCTACCACCTTTGAGCTCATGCAATCCTCCATTTTCTTTACCAATCCCCTTCACCTTGCCACTCCAAAGATCCTGAAATACATAAAAGTTAGGGGAAAATTTGACATTGCAAGATATGCCTTGGTTAGCTTTGAAACTGATAATAGGTTGAACCTAAAATTAGGTACATAAAGCACATTTCTGATTGATTCCTTGTCAAATAGTTTAGTATTACCAATATGAGTAATATCAACTTTCTCCCCTGTAGGTAAGCGTAACTTATCTCTGATGAACCTATGTGTGCTCTTGGTATTGTCAAGCAATTCTAGACTAGAAGCAATATGATGAGTTTCCCCTAAGTCAACAATCCAATCTCTGTCCCTTTGATCAAATTTGGACATTAGTCTAGTGACTTCACCTGTTGTATTTGCTTGATATTCCCCAGAATCCTTGCTGAGAAGGCTGAGTATCTGGATATATTACTCACCAGTGAAGTAATGTCCTCTGTCAGCAGGCTTCATGAGTTGTCCACCTTCGACTGCTTGAGAGGATGAGCCTACATCTGCATGATTTACAACAGCAAGTGACTCCCTCTTCCAGCAGTCTGGTTTTCCCTGACCATAATTTTGAGTTCCAGCACCGGTTTTCTTCCTTTGATCAAAATCAGATGGATAGCCAATGAGTTTGTAGCAATTTTCTTTGGTGTGGTTCCTTTAGTGACAGTGCTCACATTGCATAAATTTCTTCCTTCCTCGAAAACATCTACCTCTTCCAGCTTGAATTGACATAGCATCAGCCTTATCAGTCAGAATATTAGCACCAACTGTTTGTTGACTCTCATCTTGTACAATCATAGCCTATGTTTGATTGATGTTTGGTGCAGTGGTCATCATCAGGATTTGCCTGCGCGCTTGATCATGCGAATCACTTAAGCCACTTAGGAATTGCATTACTCTCTGCTGGTGCATCATTTCCACATTCTCCTTTGATTTTGGACATCCGCAGTTACAGAATGAGACTAAAACATCATATTCATGTCAAAGCTCCTTCAATTTCGAGAAGTAAACTGAAACTGAGCTAGTTCCCTGTGATAATGTTGCAATTTCACGATGTAACTGAAAAATCCTCACTTGATTGACCTTGTCAAATCTCTCTTGTAGGTCTTCCCAAACAAGATGTGCATCTGATGCAGACGATACCTCCTAGGAGTTCTGCACACACATTGTTCATGATCCATGACTGCACAATTGCATTGCAAGTTTCTCATTGTTCCTGCAATTCAGCTATTTTGTACATATCCTTCTTGCACGTGCCAATAACGAACCCTAACTTCCTTTTCCCCAAAAGTGCGATCCTCATCGACCTGCTCCAAAGCCCGTAATTATCTTATCCAGCGAGTTTCACTGGTATAGAAATTGAGCTTGGAGTGTCGGATGGACTTAGGTATAAAGGATGTGTGTGGTCGATCAAAGTTTCTGCCATTGTTTAGAATAATTGAACAACGATTGATCAAATTGAAAAATTTATGTGAATTTCAACCTAAACAAGATGCGATGTGTAGAATCATTACTCCCGCTCTGATACCATGCTGAAATGCAAGGATTGAAGCTTTCACGTTGCTCGTTAATGGAGTTAGAAGAGAGAGAGAGAGAGAGAGAGAGAGAGAGAGAAA
>NW_017679680.1:0-258 GCF_001879085.1 Nicotiana attenuata | reverse complement strand
GAATTTTATATGGCCCCCATAAGTCCATGTGTACAAGGTGAAACAGAACATTAGATCTAGAGTCACTAAGAGGAAACTTCAACCTTGTCTGCTTAGCCAATAGACATACAAAACAGGTATTTTGTGATAAAATACCTATGACCTCAGATTTCAGCTGTAGAAAATAAATCCACGTGTACCTGGAGTGATCATCCACAATTGTAAAAAAATAGTGTTGTCTATCAAAAGTTAGAATTTTATATGGCCCCCATAAGTCCA
>NW_017679679.1:15426-16001 GCF_001879085.1 Nicotiana attenuata | reverse complement strand
AATTCATTTGGTTATGCTGGCATGAACTAGGGAGTGGGACCCTATGTTGGAAAGTAATCAAACATGCATCAACTAGGGAGTGTGACCCTATGTTGGAAGTTCATCTGGTTATGCTTGCATCAACTAGGGAGTGGTGACTCTATGTTAGAAAATTATCAGGTTATGCTGGCATCAACTACGGAGTGGGACCCTATGTTAGAAAGTCACCAGGTTATGCTGGCATTAACTAGTGAGCGAGAACCTATGTTGGAATGTCATCAGGTTACGCTGGCTTCAACTAGGGAGTGAGACCCTATGTTGGAAAGTCATCGGGTTTTTCTCGTATCAACCAGGAAGTGGGAACCAATGTTGGAAATTCATCAGGTTATGCTAGCATCAACTAGGGAGTGGTGACCTTATGTTGGAAAATCAGCAGGTTATGCTGCATCAACTAGGGAGTGGGACCCTATGTTGAAACGTTATTACGTTATGCTGGCATCAACTAGGGAGTGAGACCCTATTTTGGAAAGTCATCAAGTTATGCTGGCATCAACAAGGGAGTGGACCCCTATGTTGGAAAGTCATCACGTTATGCT
>NW_017679679.1:10549-11543 GCF_001879085.1 Nicotiana attenuata | reverse complement strand
CATCAACTAGGGAGTGGAACCCTATGTTGAAAAGTCATCAGGTTATGCTGGCATCAACTAGGGAGTGGGACTCTAGGTTGGAAAGTCATAAGGTTATGCTTACATCAACTAGGGAGTGAGGACCCTATGTCGGAAAGTCATCAGGTTATGCTGGCATTAACTAGGGAGTGGGACCCTATGTTGGAACGTCATCAGGTTATGCTGGTATTAACTAGAGAGTGAGACCCTATTTTGGAAAGTCATCAGGTTATTGTGGCATCTACATGGGAGTGGGACCCTATGTGTGAAAGTCATCAGATTATGCTCGAATCAACTAGGGAGTGGGACCTTATGTTGGAAAGTCATCAAACTTGCATCAACTAGGGAGTGGTGACCCTATATTGGAAAGGCATCAGGTTATGCTTGCATCAACTAGGGAGTGGGGAACCTATGTTGGAAATCATCAGGGTATGCTAGCATCAACTAGGGAGTGACACCCTATGTTGGAAAGTCATCAGGTTATATTGGCATCAACTAGAGAGTGTGACCCTTTTTAGAAAGTCATCAAGTTATGCGTGCATCAACTAGGGAGTAGAACCCTATGTTGAAAAGTTATCAGGTTATGCTGGCATCAACTGGCGAGTGGGACCCTACGTTGGAAAGTCATCAGGTTATGGTGACATCAACTAGGGAATGAGACACTATGTATGAAAGTAATTAGGTTATGCTGACATTGACTAGGGAGTGGGAGCAAAACTAGGGAGTGGTGACCCTATGGTGGAAAAGCATCAGGTTATGCTGACATCAACTAGGGAATGGGACCCTATGTTGGAAAGTCATCAGGTTATACTGGCCACAATTAGGGAGTGGGACCCTATGTTGGAAAATCATTCGGTTATTCTTGCATCGACTAGGAAGTGGGACCCTATGTTGGAGAGTTATCATGTTATGATGGCATCAACTAGGGAGTGAGACCCTGTGTTGGAAATTCATTTGGTTATGCTGGCATGAACTA
>NW_017679679.1:6495-8145 GCF_001879085.1 Nicotiana attenuata | reverse complement strand
AATTAGGAAGTGGGACCCTATATTGGGAAGTTATCAGGTTACGCTGGCATCAGCTAGGGAGTGGGACCCTATGTTGTTAAGTCATCAGGTTTTGCTGGCATCAACTATGGAGTGGGACCCTATGTTTAAAAGTCATCAAGTTACGGCGGCATCAACTAGGGATTGGAACCCTATGTTGGAAAAGTTATCAGGTTATGCTGGCATCAAATAGGGAGTTGGACCCATGGTAGGAAAGTCATCAGGTTATGCTTGCATCAACTAGGGAGTGGGACCCTGTGTTGGAAAGTCCTTAGGTTATGCTTGCATCAACTAGGGAGTAGGACCCTATGTTAGAAAGTCATTCGGTTGTGCTTGCATAAATTAGGGAGTGGGACCCTATGTTCGAAAGTCATCATGTTATGATGGTATGAACTAGGGAGTGAGACGCTGTGTTGGAAAGTCATTAGGTTATGTCGGCATAAACTAGGGAGTGAGACCCTATGTTGGAAAGTCATCAAACTTGCATTAACTAGGGAGTGGTGACCCTATGTTGGAAAGTCATCAGGTTATGCTTGCATTAACTAGGGAGTGGTGAACCTAAGTTGGAATATCATCAGGGTATGCTAGCATCGACTAGGGAGTGAGACCCGATATTGGAAAGTCATCAGGTTATGCTTGCATCAAATAGGGAGTGTGACCCTATGTTGGAAAGCCATCATGTTATGCTGGCATCAACTAGGGAGTGAGACCCTATGTTGGGAAGTTATCGGGTTATGCTGGCTTCAACTAGGGAGTGGGACCCTATGTTGTAAAGTCATCAGGTTACGCTGGCATCAACTAGGGAATTGAACCCTATGTTCGAAAAGTCATAAGGTTATGCTGGCATCACCTAGGTAGTAGGACCCTATGTTGGAAAGTCATTTGGTTATGCTTGCGTCAACTAGGAAGTTGGTCCCTATGTTGGAAAGTTATCATGTTAAGATGGAATTAACTAGGGAGTGAGACCCTGTGTCGAAAAGTCATAAGGTTATGCTGGCATGAACTAAGGAGTGGGACCCTATGTTGGAAGGTAATCAAACTTGCATAACCTAGGGAGTGGTGACCCTATGTTGGAAAGTCATCAGGATATGCTTGCATTAACTAGGTAGTGGTGAACCTAAGTTGGAATATCATCAGGGTATGCTAGCATCAACTAGGGAGTGAGACCCGATATTGGAAAGTCATCAAGTTATGCTTGCATCAACTAGGGAGTGTGACCCTATGTTGGAAAGCCATCAGGTTATGCTGGCATCAACTAGGGAGTGAGACCCTATGTTGGGAAGTTATCAGGTTATGCTGGCTTCAACTAGGGAGTGGGACCCTATGTTGGGAAGTCATCAGGTTACGCTGGCTTCAACTAGGGAGTGGGACCCTATGTTGAAAAGTCATCAGGTTACGCTGGCATCCACTAGGGAGTTGAACCCTATGTTAGAAAAGTCATAAGGTTATGCTGGCATCAACTAGGGAGTGGGACCCTAGGATTGAAAGTCATCAGGTTATACTTGCATCAACTAAGGAGTGGGACCCTATGTTGGAAAGTCCTCAGGTTATGCTTGCATCAACTAGGGAGTAGGACCCTATGTTAGAAAGTCATTCGGTTATGCTTGCATCAACTAGGGAGTGGAACCCTTT
>NW_017679679.1:4373-5616 GCF_001879085.1 Nicotiana attenuata | reverse complement strand
TATGTTTGAAAGTCATCAGGTTATGCTCGCATCAACTAGGAAGTGGGAACCTACGTTGGAAAGTCATCAGGTTATGCTTGCATCAACTAGGGAGTTGGACCCTATGTTGGAAAGTCATCAGGTTATGCTGGCATCAACTAGGGAGTGTAACCCTATGTTGGAAAGTCATTAGGTTATGCTGGCATAACTAGGAAGTGGGACCTTATGTTGGAAAGTTATCATGTTATGATGGCATCAACTAGGGAGTGAGACCCTGTGTTGGAAAGCCATTTAGTTATGCTGGCATGAACTAGGGAGTGGGACCCTATGTTGGAAAGTAATCAAACTTGCATCTACTAGGGAGTGGGTGACCCTATGTCGGAAAGTCATCAGGTTTTATGCTTGCATCAACTAGGGAGTGGTGAACCTAAGTTGGAAAATCATCAGGGTATGCTAGCATCAACTAGGGAGTGAGACCCTGTGTTGGAAAGTCATCAGGTTATGCTCGCATCAACTAGGGAGTGTGACCCTATGTTGGAAAGCCATCAGGTTATACTGGCATTAACAAGGGAGTTGGACCCTATGTTGGGAAGTTATCAGGTTATGCTGGCATCAACTAGGGAGTGGACCCTATGTTGAAAAGTCATCAGGGTATGCTGGCATCAACTAGAGAATGGAACCCTATGTTGGAAAGTCATCAGGTTATACTGGCATCAACTAGGGAGTGGACCCTTTGTTGAAAAGTCATCAGGTTATGTTGGCATCAACTAGGGAGTGGAACCCTATGTTGGAATAGTCATCAGGTTATACTGGCATCAACTAGGGAGTGAGACCCTAGGTTGGAAAGTCATCAGGTTATGCTTGCATCAACTAGGGTGTGTGACCATATGTTGGAAAGTCCTCAGGTTATGCTTGCATCAACTAGGGAGTTGGACCCTGTGTTGTAAAGTCATTCAGTTATGCTTGCATCAACTAGGGAGTGGGACCGTATGTTGGAAAGTCATCAAACTTGCATAAACTAGGGAGAGGTGACCCTATGTTGGAAAGTCATCAGGTTATGTTTGCATAAACTAGGGAGTGGTGAACATAAGTTGGAAAATCATCAGGGTATACTAGCATCAACTAGGGAGTGGGACCCTATGTTGGAAAGTCATTAGGTTATGCTGGCGTCAAGTAGGTTGTGTGACCCTATGTTAGAAAGCCATCAATTATGCTGGCATCAACTAGGGAGTGGGACCCTATATTGGAAAGTCATCAGGTTATG
>NW_017679679.1:0-939 GCF_001879085.1 Nicotiana attenuata | reverse complement strand
GACCCTATGTTGGAAAGTCATCAGGTTATGCTTGCATTAACTAGGGAGTGGTGAACCTAAGTTGGAATATCATCAGGGTATGCTAGCATCAACTAGGGAGTGTGACCCGATGTTGGAAAGTCATCAGGTTATGCTTGCATCAACTAGGGAGTGTGACCCTATGTTGGAAAGCCATCAGGTTATGCTGGCATCAACTAGGGAGTAGGACCCTATGTTGGGAAGTTATTAGGTTATGCTGGCATTAACTAGGGAGTGGGACCCTATGTTGAAAAGTCATCAGGTTTTGCTGGCATCAATTAGGGAGTGGAACCCTATGTTGGAAAAGTCATCATGTTACGCTGGCATAAACTAGGGAGTGGGACCCTAGGTTGGAAAGTCATCAGGTTATGCTTGCATCAACTAGGGAGTGGGACCCTATGCTGGAAAGTCCTCAGGTTATGCTTGCATCAACTAGAGAGTAAGACCCTATGTTGGAAAGTCATTCGGTTATGCTTGCATCAACTAGGGAGTGGGACCCTATGTTGGAAAGTCATCATGTTATGATGGTATCAACTAGGGAGTGAGACGATGTGTTGGAAAGTCATTAGGTTATGCTGGCATGAACTAGGGAGTGAGACCCTATGTTGGAAAATCATCAAACTTGCATTAACTAGGGAGTGATGACCCTATGTTGCATAAACTAGGGAGTGGTGACTCTATGTTGGAAAATCATCAGGTTATGCTGGCATCAACTACGGAGTGGGACCCTATGTTAGAAAGTCATCAGGTATGCTGGCATCAACTAAGGAGCGAGACCCTATGTGGGAAAGTGATCAGGTTGTGCTGGCATCAACTAGGGAGTGGGACCCTATGTTTGAAAGTCATCAGGTTATGCTCGCATCAACTAGGAAGTGGGAACCTACGTTGGAAAGTCATCAGGTTATTCTTGCATCAACTAGG
>NW_017679678.1:13429-16002 GCF_001879085.1 Nicotiana attenuata | reverse complement strand
AGGTGGTCATGGGTCAGACAAGAGACCCCGTCATGCAGGTAGATTCAGTGATACCTCGTTTGGAGGTGGGGATTCTTATGGTAGAGGCCATCCTCCGAGGCCCTTTCAGTCAGCCCTACAGGTCTCACATGGTACTTCAGGTGGTCGTGGCTCTCAGCCGCAGTCTTCTGACCAGCAGCTTTTCAGTTCACCATCAGCACCTATCAGCGCACCACCACTCCGTTATTCTCAGCAGCCGAGGGCTTGTTACAAGTGTGGCGACACAAGACATATTGCCAGGTATTGCCCTCGAGCTTCTGACAGCTCTCAGCAGCAGGGTCCTCGTCCTATGATTCAGGCATCAGGTGATCCACAGGCCGCCCAGCCAGCTAGAGGCGGGGGTAGAGGCCATAGAGGTAGAGGTAGAGATCATAGAGGTGGAGCTCGGACCGCCAGAGGTAGAGGCCAGCCAGCAGCCGATCGTCCCAGAGACATGACTTAGGGAGGTGGGGCCCAGCCCCGGTGTTATGCTTTGCCAGCCAGGCCAGAGGCTGAGTCTTCAGATGCTGTTATTACAGGTACTATTCTGGTCTGTGATAGGGATGCTTCAGTGCTATTTGACCCTGGGTCTACGTATTCATATGTGTCGTCCTATTTGCACCCTACCTGACTATGCCTAGTGATGCTTTGGGTATTCCTGTTTATGTATCTACACCGGTAGGTGATTCTATAGTGGTCGACCGAGTTCATCGTTCTTGTGTGGTAGTGTTTGAGGGTCTTGAGACCCGTGTTGATTTATTCCTCTTAGACATGGTGGATTTCGACGTTATATTAGGGATGGATTGGTTGTCCCCATATCATGCTATCTTGGATTGTCACGCCAAGACCGTGACCTTGGCTTTGCCAGATTTACCCCGATTGGAGTGGAGAGGGACCCCAGGTCATGCCACCTGCAGTGTTATCTCATATGTGAAGGCTCAACGCATGGTCGAGAAGGGGTGTCTAGCTTATCTGGCGTATGTTCGCGATTCCAGCACAGAGGTTCCTTCTATTGATTATGTCTCTATTGTTCGGGAGTTCCCCGAGGTTTTCCCTTCAGACCTGCCGGGTATGCCGCCCGATAGGGATATTGATTTCCGTATTGATCTGGCCCCAGGCACGCAGCCCATTTCTATTCCGCCGTATCGCATGGCCCCGCCAGAGTTGAAGGAGTTAAAGGACCAATTGCAAGACTTGCTAGAGAAGGGTTTTATCAGGCCTAGTGTTTCTCCTTGGGGTGCGCCGGTGTTATTTGTGAAGAAAAAGGATGGATCGATGAGGATGTGCATTGATTACCGGCAATTGAACAAAGTGACGATAAAGAACAAGTATCCACTGCCGAGGATTGATGATTTGTTTGACCAGCTTCAGGGTACAAAGGTGTTTTCAAAGATAGACTTGAGATCTGGCTACCATCAGCTGAGGATTAGGGCATCCGATGTCCTTAAGACAGCATTCCGCACTCGGTACGGGCATTATGAGTTCCTGGTCATGTCGTTTGGGTTGACTAATGCCCCAGCAGCATTCATGGAGTTGATGAACCGAGTGTTCAGGCCATATTTGGACATGTTCGTGATAGTCTTTATTGATGATATTCTGGTGTACTCCCGCAGCCAGGAGGAGCACGAGCAGCACCTCAGAGTAGTTCTTCAGACTCTGAAGGATAGTCAGTTGTATGCTAAGTTCTCGAAGTGCGAGTTCTGGTTGAGTTCGGTTGCATTTCTGGGTCATGTTGTATCAGCAGAGGGTATTCAGGTGGACCCGAAGAAGATTGAGGCAGTCAAGAACTGGCCTCGACCAGCATCAGCAACAGAGATTTGGAGTTTCTTGGGGTTAGCAGGTTATTACCATCGATTCGTGGAGGGGTTTTCATCCATAGCAGCCCCGATGACCAGATTGACCCAGAAGGGTGCCCAGTTCAGATGGTCGGATGAGTGTGAGGCGAGCTTTCAGAAGCTCAAGACAGCTCTGACTACGGCACCGATATTGGTTTTGCCCACAGGCTCAGGACCTTATACAGTTTATTGTGATGCTTCCCGTATTGGGCTTGGTGCGGTATTGATGCAGGATGGCAGAGTCATTGCTTATGCTTCGAGGCAGTTAAAGATCCACGAGAAGAATTATCCAGTTCATGATCTCGAGTTGGCAGCCATTGTTCATGCTTTGAAGATTTGGAGGCATTACCTATATGGTGTGACGTGTGAGGTGTACACTGATCACAAGAGTCTGCAATACTTGTTCAAGCAGAAGGAGTTGAACTTGAGGCAGAGGAGGTGGTTGGAGCTATTGAAGGATTATGATGTTACTATTTTGTACCACCCGGGGAGATCCAATGTGGTGGCCGATGCGTTGAGTAGGAAGTCCGCCAACATGGGTAGTCTTGCTTATGTTCCGGTCAGCCAGAGACCGCTTGCTTTGGATATTCAGGCCCTGGCCAATCGATTTGTGAGGTTGGATATTTCTAAGCCTAGAAGAGTGTTAGCTTGTACGGTCGCTCGTTCTTCATTATTGGAGCGTATCCGTGATCGGCAGTTTGATGATCCCCATTTGTGTGT
>NW_017679678.1:8913-9496 GCF_001879085.1 Nicotiana attenuata | reverse complement strand
CTAGAGTAGGTTTAGACGCTAGTGTTCTCGTTGGGTGCGCCGGTGTTATTTGTGAAGAAAAGGATGGCTCGATGAGGATGTGCATTGATTACCGGCAGTTGAACAAAGTGACGATAAAGAACAAGTATCCACTGCCGAGGATTGATGATTTGTTTGACCAGCTTCAGGGTGCAAAGGTGTTTTCAAAGATAGACTTGAGATCTGGCTACCATCAGCTGAGGATTAGGGCATCCGACGTCCCTAAGACAGCATTCCGCACTCGGTACGGGCATTATGAGTTCCTGGTCATGTCGTTTGGGTTGACTAATGCCCCAGCAGCATTCATGGAGTTGATGAACCGAGTGTTCAGGCCATATTTGGACATGTTCATGATAGTCTTTATTGATGATATATTGGTGTACTCCCGCAGCCAGGAGGAGCACGAGCTGCACCTCAGAGTGGTTCTTCAGACTCTGAAGGATAGTCAGTTATATGCTAAGTTCTCGAAGTGCGAGTTCTGGTTGAGTTCGGTTGCATTCCTGGGTCATGTTGTATCAGCAGAGGGTATTCAGGTGGACCCGAAGAAGATTGAGGCAGTCAAGAA
>NW_017679678.1:0-3993 GCF_001879085.1 Nicotiana attenuata | reverse complement strand
CGTATCGTATGGCCCCGCCAGAGTTGAAGGAGTTAAAGGACCAGTTGCAAGATTTGCTAGAGAAGGGTTTTATAAGGCCTAGTGTTTCTCCTTGGGGTGCGCCGGTGTTATTTGTGAAGAAAAAGGATGGCTCGATGAGGATGTGCATTGATTACCGGCAGTTGAACAAAGTGACGATAAAGAACAAGTATCCACTGCCGAGGATTGATGATTTGTTTGACCAGCTTCAGGGTGCAAAGGTGTTTTCAAAGATAGACTTGAGATCTGGCTACCATCAGCTGAGGATTAGGGCATCCGATGTCCCTAAGACAGCATTCCGCACTCGGTACGGGCATTATGAGTTCCTGGTCATGTCGTTTGGGTTGACCAATGCCCCAGCAGCATTTATGGAGTTGATGAACCGAGTGTTCAGGCCATATTTCGACATGTTCGTGATAGTCTTTATTGATGATATTTTGGTGTACTCCCGCAGCCAGGAGGAGCACGAGCAGCACCTCAGAGCGGTTCTTCAGACTCTGAAGGATAGTCAGTTGTATGCGAAGTTCTCGAAGTGCGAGTTCTGGTTGAGTTCGGTTGCATTCCTGGGTCATGTTGTACAGCAGAGGGTATTCAGGTGGACCCGAAGAAGATTGAGGCAGTCAAGAACTGGCCTCGACCAGCATCAGCTACAGAGATTTGGAGTTTCTTGGGGTTAGCAGGTTACTATCGTCAGTTCGTGGAGGGGTTTTCATCTATTGCAGCCCCGATGACCAGATTGACCCAGAAGGGTGCCCAGTTCAGATGGTCGGATGAGTGTGAGGCAAGCTTTCAGAAGCTCAAGACAGCTCTGACTACGGCACCGATATTGGTTTTCCCCACAGGCTCAGGACCCTATACAGTGTATTGTGATGCTTCCCGTATTGGGCTTGGTGCGGTATTGATGCAGGATGGCAGAGTCATTGCTTATGCTTCGAGGCAGTTGAAGATCCACGAGAAGAATTATCCGGTTCATGATCTCGAGTTGGCAGCCATTGTTCATGCTCTGAAGATTTGGAGGCATTACCTATATGGTGTGACGTGTGAGGTGTACACGGATCACGAGAGTCTGCAATACTTGTTCAAGCAAAAGGAGTTGAACTTGAGGCAGCGGAGGTGGTTGGAGCTATTGAAGGACTATGATGTTACTATTTTGTACCACTCGGGGAGAGCCAATGTGGTGAACGATGCATTGAGTAGGAAGTCCGCCAGCATGGGTAGTCTTGCTTATGTTCCGGTCAGCCAGAGACCGCTTGCTTTGGATATTCCGGCCCTGGCCAATCGATTTATGAGGTTGGACATTTCTGAGCCTAGCAGAGTGTTAGCTTGTACGGTCGCTCGTTCTTAATTATTGGAGCGTATCCGTGATTGGCAGTTTGATGATCCCTATTTGTGTGTCCTGAGAGACACGGTGCAGCATGGAGGTGCCACGAAGGTGACCTTAGATGATGATGGTGTTTTGAGATTGCAGGGGCGAGTTTGTGTGCCCAATGTCGATGGGATTCGAGAGTTGATCTTAGCGGAGGCCCATAGCTCTCGGTATTCTATTCACCCGGGCGCCGCGAAGATGTATCAGGACTTGCGGCAGCTTTATTGGTGGCGTAGGATGAAGAAAGATATTGTTGCATATGTGGCTCGATGTTTGAACTGTCAGCAGGTTAAGTATGAGCATCAGAGGCCTGGTGGTTTGTTTCAGAGGATTGAGCTTCCCGAGTGGAAGTGGGAGAGGATTACCATGGATTTCGTTACTGGACTTCCGATGACTCGGAAGAAGTTTGATGCTATTTGGGTCATTGTTGATAGGCTGACCAAGTCAGCGCATTTTATTCCTGTTGCAGCCACTTATTCATCGGAGAGGTTAGCTGAGATCTACATCCGAGAGATTGTTCGCCTTCATGGGGTGCCGGTATATATTATTTTGGATCGGGGTACGCAGTTTACCTCGCGCTTCTGGAGAGCAGTTCAGCAGGAGTTGGGCACCCAGGTTCAGTTCAGCACAGCGTTCCATCCTCAGACGGACGGCCAGTCCGAGAGGACTATTCGGATATTGGAGGATATGCTCCGAGCTTGTGTCATTGATTTTGGAGGCTCGTGGGACCAGTTTTTTCCTTTAGTAGAGTTCGCCTACAACAACAACTACCAGTCCAGCATTCAGATGGCTCCATATGAGGCGTTGTATGGTAGGCGATGTCGGTCTCCAGTTGGATGGTTTGAGCCGGGGGAGGCTCGGTTATTGGGTACATATTTAGTTTAGG
The DNA here is from genome assembly GCF_001879085.1 of Nicotiana attenuata. NCBI lineage: Eukaryota > Viridiplantae > Streptophyta > Magnoliopsida > Solanales > Solanaceae > Nicotiana > Nicotiana attenuata. Next base: position 1,723 of record NW_017679678.1, on the reverse strand, counting down.
AGGCCTTGGACAAGGTCAAGATCATTCAGGACAGGCTTCGTTCCGCTCAGTCGAGGCAAAAGAGTTATGCGGATCGTAAGGTTTGAGATGTAGCTTTCATGGTTGGTGAGCGGGTCTTGCTCCGAGTGTCGCCTATGAAGGGCGTGATGAGATTTGGGAAGAAGGGAAAGCTTAGCCCTAGGTTCATTGGCCCATTTGAGATTCTCGATCGTGTGGGAGAGGTGGCTTACAGACTTGCCTTGCCGCCCAGCTTGTCGGCCGTGCATCCAGTGTTTCATGTGTCCATGCTTCGGAGGTATCACGACGATCCAGCCCACGTGTTAGATTTCAGCACTGTCCAGTTGGACAAGGATCTGTCTTACGAGGAGGAGCCGGTAGCCATTCTAGACCGGTAGGTTCGACAGTTGAGGTCGAAGAGTTTTCCTTCAGTGCGTGTCCAGTGGAGAGGTCTGCCTCCTGAGGCATCGACCTGGGAGTCCGAGTCTGATATGCGGAGCCGTTATCCTCACCTATTTCCCGACTCAGGTACTCCTTTCTTTTGTCCGTTCGAGGACGAACGATTGTTTCAGAGGTGGAGAATGTGACGACCCAAAGGGTCATCACCGGATTTCTCTCTTTTCCGTGTTTTCGAGGCCTTGAAAACCTCATTTCTGCTTGCCTCGATTTGCGTGCGCAGTCCGGGCGCGTAGCTGGAAAGCTTATATGTTAAATTCTGTGAAAAATTTCAAAATGTGGCTTTAAAATGATTAAGGTTGACTTTGGTCAACATTTTTGGTAAACGGACCCGGACCCGTGACTTGACGGTCCCGGAGGGTCCGTAGAAAAATATGAGACTCGGGCATATGCCCGGAGTCGAATTTCGAGGTCGAGAGCCCGAGAAATGAATTTTTCTGTGAAATTGTTTTTCTGAAATTATTAAGGAAAATGGAAATGAAAATTGATTAAAAGACTATGGTATCGGGCTCGTATTTTTGTTCCGACGCCCGGTACAAGTCTTAAATATGTGTTAAGCGCTTTCTGTAAAGTTTGGTCGAAATCGGGTGTCATTTGACGTGTTTCGGACCTAAATATCTAAAGTTAGAAGTTTAAGAAGTTTGAAATGAAAATGATGATTTTGAGGTTGGATTCATTGATTTTGATGTTATTTTGGCGATTTGATCGCTCGACTAAGTTCGTAGGATGTTATTGAGTTAGTGTGTGTGATTGGTTAGGAGTCCCCGAGGGCTCGGGAGTGAATTCGAGGTGGTTCGGGGTGTTTTTACACTTAGGAAAGGATCAGATTCTGCTGCATCTTTTACACAGCAATCCCTTCTTCGCGAACGCGGCCCAGGCTCGCATTCGCAGTGCTTTGGTCTTCCCCTCTTACGCGTTCGCGCCCTACTTCACGCAATCGCGTAGTTCTAATTCCCCCTCCTTCGCGTTCGCATCCTCACTATCACGAATGCGTAGCTTTACCAGCTTCCTCAACGCGTTCGTGTGGCCCCTCCCGCGTTCGCGTATAACAGTCCCTGGACCCCCCCAACATTTTCTTCTCCGCGTTCGCGATTAGCACCTCGTGTTCGTGATGCCTTAAACCATCCACCCTTCGCGAACGCGTCCTCATTCACGCGAACGCGAAGGGAATTTTTGCCCAGTGAATTTTTAAGCTAAAAACAGAACAGTAGCTCGGGATTTTCATAAAAATACACGAACTCCTTTCTTCTCCAAGCACTTAGGCGTCCAT
>NW_017679677.1:14592-16007 GCF_001879085.1 Nicotiana attenuata | reverse complement strand
GAATAGTCGGGCAATAAAAAACTAGTTTTCGGAGTCGGCTTTGGTGCATATCGTCGGAGGGAAAGGTCGTTTTGGAATTAAACTTCGTTGGAAGTCCCGGTCCGTTTACAAAAGTCGACGGGAGGGGGGGGGGCTCCTGGAGTTTGGTCGACCCTGGAATTGTATCTTTCCACCATCTTGTCGTTGGACTATATTTTCTTTTCACCAACTTCCACCAGCTTCGTTAATGCCTCTAGCATTTTCATTAAATCGGGACTGACTCCGGGCCGACTTCACCCGACCTCTCGGTGGTTTGTTCGTTTCTTCGGGTATTATCCCAAGACTGTTCGGGATCGACCCTGCCAGGGACGTAGCCTTGATTCTATAGCTGCGCTATCACCGCCTGTTGAGCCTGCAACATTACGAAGATTAGCTGCAGGCTTACCCCATCACCTTCGCCCTTGGGTGTTTCTCGAACTGTTGGTCAGGGACCTCCGAGAATGCTAATTTTCAGGGTCAGTTGGCAGGTTGGAGTCGATAGCAACTGGTGAATTGGTGTTGGTTGGATCGGCAGCTAGGAACCCTTTAGGATCAGCAGGGGGCACCTAATTGTTAGGCACCAGGTTGTTGTTTTCTCCATGATAGCCAGACTCAGCCTCAACGTTCAGTGAGCAGACTAAGAATTTGACATTTTTAAGCTGACTTGATACTGAAACCTTAAAGAACAAGCGTAAAATAGAATGTGTTATGGAGATTAGTATCAAACCACCACTATTATCCTTAGCCCCACGGTAGGCGCCAAACTGTTTACCCTTAAAATGGATAACAATTAAATTTATGCGCGATTTTAAAGATACGTGGATTGATTCAATACCAATAATAAAAAATGTTAGATAAATGGATTAAATATAGAATGAATAACCAAACCAATTGTGTTGTTGCGGTCGGGCTCGAATTTGGGTTGTAGAGTAATTTTGGTCTCGGTTGGACCCTTGGTTCGAAGCCAAAAGCCAAACGTATATGAAGAACAACAATAAATTAAGAACTTTTTAATAGCTAAAAAACAGAGAAATCAATTTGTATTACCTGTTGATATCCAATTTTTCCCTATGTATTTTACACTCAAAATACTTTCAAAATAGCATGTGTATGCATATATAAGCATGCCCAGGAGTTTTGGTATTTTTTCCTAATTTTTTAAGATTTTTAAAATCAATTATTGTCTGTTTTGGCAGTACAAAATCCAATAATTGTTCCCAAAATTATCACTTTGGTGAATAATTTATTTCTATTCTCGTATTTACACCAAAATATAATTAAGGTGATTTTTGCATATTTTTATAAATTTATTTGGTATTTTTAAAGCTAAATTGCATATAATTGCAATTATAGCCTATTTTACGATTAACAGCATTTTACAATTATAAAATCATTTC
>NW_017679677.1:0-14572 GCF_001879085.1 Nicotiana attenuata | reverse complement strand
CTATTTCAATTACAGCCTCAATTTAACCCCCAATTCCACCCTAATTAAACGACCCAACTTCAAATTTTAACCCAAACCCCACGACCCGTTTTCAGACCCGCCCAGCTTCTCTTTTAATCCTAGCCGTTGATCATTTTGATCAACGGCCATGATCCGTTCTTTCCTTTTTTATTCTCATACCCCCCTTAACCCTAATTCACTCTATCAGATGTGCCGCCTTTGAACTCTCTTCACCTCCCAAATTCTCTCAAGGCTTCCCGGAACCCTAGCCTCCCCTACCTTGTTCCACCATGTTTTCATCGGCGTCCATGGCTTCTCAGGCCATGGACAGCCTATACCCACCTCTTATGGCTCCTGCATGCCTGTTGTTTGGAGGATCGAGGCCAGACCTTGAGGGTCTTCACCCAGGCCTTCACTGATTCGAAGATTCCAGCCATCTCCGGCCTTGCTCCGGTGGCTCTTGGTCTTTTGAGCCTGTTTATGACATTATCTGACTTAGATCGGGTATTTTCGAAGCCTTTCTCTTCTCTGGGGTACATCTGGAACCCTGAATATCGAGGTTCTCTCCGATTATTTTAGATCTGTTACATGTTTGCACTGTTGCTTAAGTTTCTTAAACCTTTTTTCCCGATTTTCTTTCAAAAAGCACTTCTTTTCGATTAGGGTTTCTGGAAAGTCCTTAAAATATTTTTGACTCTTCTTCTTCTTCTCTTTTCTTGGTGTGAATCGATCCCTGCTATGTTCTTACTGGCTCTTTTCTGACTCACATGCCTTTCGTGTGTTCTTATATTTGCCTTGTTATGAAATTTATTTTATTATGCTCCGTTCTATCTCATACTGATTTTTCACCATGCTCTCTCATGTCTATCTTATGTGTTCCTCTACTGTATTTTCCTACTGAGTTTTGATCCTTTGTTTGCCTTTACCGGACTTCGCCTGGATTCTTTCTAGATGTGTTTCATCGACTGTTTCTTTAAGTTTACACTACCTGAACTCATTTAATTTTCAAGCTTTCTTGAAACTTGTTTCCTATACTGGTTCCTATGTTCTACTTGCTATTGTGCTTGTACGCTTCTCATGAGATTCTGAAAAGGTCTCTGAGCTCATCTCGATAGTTTGCCTCTTCATCTCTGTATCAAATTCGAGTTTAAAAACCCTAGGATTTGGGGGTTTTCTTTGGCTAAATTTGGTTTTATGTTTGGACAAGGGTTCTACTTTGAAACCTTGAACTCTCAGACTCACTTCGAGTTTATGAATTGAGTTTGAACCTTTTCTGTGTTTGTGATTTTGAAACCCTCTTGCTTGACATGTCTATGTGTTTTATACGAGAGCTTCTCTTTCAAAGGTCTTGCCAACTGTTAATTGATTCTGAATTCCTTTAATGTTGCTTATTTGATTGTTACTGATTTTTCCCTATATTAAAACTTTCCTTTTACCTCTTTTCTGACTCGAGCAAGGCTTTCAATGGGATTCTTTACTGGTTATTTTACTGGTTCCCTTTCCTTGTTTTACAAATCAAGTACCACCATGTATTTACCCTTATTTGTCTACCTTGCACGAGGTATTTAATTGATTTCCTTCCTTAAATAACTTATGCCCATTACCGTTTGAATTTGGACTCCTTAATTAAAGGAAGTCTATAGGCTGATTGATTTTAATTGGTACATAGTTCCTTAATTATTACTAAACTATGATTCTTGCCTTATTTGCTACACCTGTTTGCAATTATAAATACCCTGCTCTTTCATTAACACACACACGATTTTAATCATCACAACTCTCTTCTAAAACTTACACTCTTGCTTCTTGATTGCAATTTGGCTTCCCTAAATCTACTGTTTCTTCCCACTTGCTCTTCTGAACTGGTATGTCCTACTTTTGATTCAAGCATCAAAATCCAATGTGTTTACTTACAAGCTTTTATGCCCATGCCTAATTTACTGCTTTATAGAGTTCAACTTTAAAATAATACTTATGTCTGGCTATCTGTTACTGCAATGAATCCCTATCCCCATTCCCCTTTATGTGCTTGGGCTGTAGTTTAAGACATGGCAACATACAAAGTTGTTGTCATGGATTAAGACTGGGTCCTTTGGATCCCAGCCTCTTTCAATCTCCCATACCCCCATTCCCTTATGTGTATAGAGTTAAGGTATAGCCTGACAGCATCCAAGTTGTTGTCCAGGGCTGAACCTGACCCTCAAAAGGTCCTAACTCTCTAATTTTTAAGCTGACAAGCTGGTCAGGGGTGTGCCAGCAGCCCAGGTGCTAGGCATGACCACCAGCCTGCCCTGGCTCCCCCTAATTCCTTTTCATTGCACTTACACTTACTCCTAAGCCCTTAAGTCTTGCCCCCCTCTTGTGAGCCTTGCCTTGGGACCTCGAGTTCCTTTTGAACTTGGACATTTGAGGGCTGGCCCTTCCACACTGCACTATAATCTGTTCTGCAATAATATTTGGTGTGTAAGCATTGCCTGGAACTCTTGAAGTTCCTTGTAACTTTGACACATCCCAAATAAGAGAAAGGCTTTGAAAATTCCGATCCTGGAAGTTGGTTTATCTCATATTATTAGACTTTGAGTCTGGATTAGGATGATTAGATGTAGATGTAATCACTGATGTATTTTCATTTATTCTTTTGATTCACTTGGTCTGTCATAAGCTTTGTAATGTACCTTGTAATAACTACTGGGGTATAGTGAAAAGGGATGGGATAGAATGCATGCCAAAGGGGTAGATACCATGCCTATAGGGTGTATATTGTCTCAATTCTGCATTTTTCACGTAGATACCATGCCTATAGGGTGTATATTTTCTCAATTCTGAATTTTCACGTAGACACCATGCCTATAGGGTGTATATTTTCTCAATTCTGCATTTTTACGTAGATACCATGCCTATAGGGTGTATATTCTCTCAATTATGCAATTTCACATAGAAAGAATGTCTATAGGATTAATACTTTAAAATGCTGCATTCTTCACATAGATACCATGCTCATAGGTTTTCTACACTTCGCAATATATACCATGTCAATAAATCACTGCTAAAATTCTGCACATCACGTAGATAATATGCCTATAGGATTTTTCCTGCATTTTTGCATGTGCATCTGTCATTAGGCAATTCCACTTATAGGGCCTAAAATAAACCAATCATATCAATGACCTGCTTAGAAGATCTCTGCATAACAAGATTCGTAACACCTAGAAAGCATGCCTATAGGAGTAATCGATTAAAATCTGAAATTGCCCACTCATCTTTAAAATCAGTAGTATTTCGTTTAAAGTGCTCGCAGAACTTACGATACTGTAACTTAAATATTTATTTTTTGCAATCAGTTCGTTCTTCCCCCGTCTTTGAACTAATAGGTATCATGCATATAAACCCTGTTTAACGCAGATAGATAGTTAGATAATTAATCAATCGTCAGTTTTTCTGCAACTACATCTAAGCAGGACTAATTCGGACTCCCTATCTGGAAATATGTGGTAGATCAATTCTTCCTACGCTAATTTTAATCAAGGACCTAAACAGTATGTGTAAGACGTGCTAAACAATTCGTTTCTCTAAATGAGGAGGCCTACTTGAGCCTTTAATTGCTTTATCTCCCCATTAAGTGTATTATGTGTTTTTGATTGTCGCCTTAGAATTTTTCCTTTTAAACCTCTGAAAAGCCAAGCTTCCTCCCTTTAGGATTAGTAGTCCTAAGAGCCTCCAGGACTGATAGGTGGGACGGGTAATAGCACGCTGTAGGTAGCGATACTATTCCGTGATAAATACCTTAACGGGGTGGGAAGGGTAGACATGGAGATGATGATCACACGATAACACTATGCGTACGATTGGTTACCGGTGTTGTGTGGATGATCCATTGATTTATAAACCTAGGACCCCTTTCCTTATGTTACTTTGTTTAGTATCAATAAATTCTATCTTTTCAATTACCCAAAAACTCCCCTTTAATTTTTTCACTGCATTATTCCTTTTCCTTTTAACTTTTTCTTCTTTGTTTTTTCCATGTCTTGACTAATTCTTGCACTTAGACTCTCCCTCAAACAAATTATAGATTCCAACATGCTTGTTTGTAACCCTTATGTGTAAATTTATTTGTATACTTGTTTACATTAAAGTCACAACATAGCATGGCCGGGAACCACACTAGTGGATCTTGAGGGGTGCCTAACACCTTCCCCTCGAGATAATTTCTAGCCCTTACCCGAACTCTTGTTTTCCAATTCAAAACCCTTAGTGTCCTAATGCACTTAATCATTAGGTGGCGACTGTTCAATTCCAAAACCCAATTCCTAAACGGGAATAGAGTTGTCTTCCCAAATGTCGTGAACCTGATTTCGCTTTAGAAAAAGGGAGCGTCGACAGCATGGCGACTCTGCTGGGGAATCTTTAGGCTTTTACCACTTCATGTTATATGTGACTTTATTGTTTTCTTTATTGCTTTTTTCAATACCTTTAATCGAAACTAACTTGTGTTTTTGTTTCTTTTCTTTAACGCTTTCATTTACTGCTTTCCTTCAATACCGTTGTAATTTCTGAGCAATTATTGTAATCATTATAAACGTGAAAATACGTGACAATTTGTTTCATTCTTGTAATTGCATCTTCAACATCATATTCCAGTCGTGCCAAACAAATACCATAGCAACTCTTGATGAGTTGTTGCTCTCTTCCGATATTATTACCCCCTAAATTTGGCAAAGGCATATTTGCGGTAAAACTAGTCGATCAGCGGTGCAGTCGACGGTTCCATGCCTTTCCCTCTTGAGTTGTCCGCTCAAGTGTACCAGTCTAGCACCTCATGGAAACTTTATTCTATTTAATTGTTCATGCATCACTATCAAACCTAGTCGAGTCAGTTATGTTGTCCACATAATGACTCCTTAAGATAGCCTTGTCCAAAGTCCACTGGATTTCCTTGGAACCCAAATGGACAACACCATATTCTGTGCATTTATTTGGAGAACTAAATGCCATTATGCTAATTATTGGTTTAAATAGTCGAGTCCGGTGGGGGTAAGGGTCTAACCATTTTGTTTTGCAGGAAATGAATGACAAAGTCCCCAACTTCGGTATAGTTAGCACTCCCTCACTCTTGCTGACCTGGTGGAGGAATCTCCCATCAAGTGACCAAATCAATGAATGGAAAGAGAGGGTCATCAAGGCTAGCGAAAGGCTGGAGGATCTGATCAACGAGAACATTCAACATGGGGAAGGTCCTTCTGGGACTAAATAGTTAGGAGTCTCTTTTCCTTTTTGCTTTAAAATGTAATAAGGCCAATGGCCATTAGTGACATTTTTACTTTATGCAATCTTAGTGTCTTTTTGGGATTCGTCTTATTTTTATCAATAAAATGAGGCATTTAGCATTATAAGTTCTCCAAATTAACTTGTCGTTAGGCCTACCTCGGGCACAACGAGGCACCCAATTTAGGACACGATCTATATTCTTATGCTATGTGTTTAAATATTGCAATATTTTTACAGAATCCGTACTAACTTGTTACCTTTTTGTTGTCTTTACTTTTATTTTTATTCCCCTCCCTAAAAGGTTAGTTCGTGCATTCTGGCATCATCATCCTACTCCACAAGATCTAAGGGCCCTCCACCTCCTCCTCCTCCAAGTCCTATCAAAAACAGGAGCAAAGCAAAAATGGAAGATTTGAACAACGCCAGAAAGGAGAATTCGGTTGAAAGGGTAGAGGTTCCTCAGGGTATTCAGGTATCCAAAGAAGGTGCCGCTCAGCTCGAACAAAAGTTACTGAAATTTCAAGAAGAACTAGACCAAGTTCGGAACTTGGCGAGTCTGTTATTCTCCCTCACTACTCCCGATATCAACTTTCAACCCCCCATGCCTCCACAGAACATCCCGAAGCCGCAGAAACAACCCGCTACTCATCAAAATTGCAACACATGCCACAACAACACTCCACTCCTCATCCCTGAACCATCGAATGATTATCCCCACCACGCTCCCATCTATGTGGAAACCCTACCACAATACACTCAACCCACTACAAACACACCGGAGTCTGATGACAAAGACTCTCTCATCAAAAACCTGGCAGCCGAGCTTAAGAAATTGACTAGCCGAGTCCAGGGCGTTGAAGGAAACAAAGGCATTGAAGGGCTGAATTATGAGGATCTTTGGATTCAGCCAGACGTCGAACTTCCCGAGGGGTACAAACCTCCCAAGTTCGAAATGTTTGACGGCTCGGGGGATCCCAGAGTCCATCTGAGGACATACTGTGTTAAGTTGGTCGGCGTAGGAAGAGATGAAAAGATTCGCATGAAACTCTTCATGAGAAGTTTGAAAGGCGATGCGCTATCTTGGTACATTAGCCAAGATCCCAGGAAGTGGACGAGCTGGGTTGGAATGGCGTCCGATTTCATGCACAGGTTCAGGTTCAATACAGAAAATGCACCAGATATCTTCTACATCCAGAATCTGAAAAAGAAACCCACTAAGACATTCCGCGAGTATGCTACTCGATGGAGATCCGAGGCTGCTAAGGTCAGGCCGGCCTTAGAGGAAGAACAGATGAACCGATTTTTTGTCTGAGCTCAAGATCCGCAGTATTATGAGAGGTTAATGTTGATAGAGGGCCAGAAATTCTGTGATATCATCAAGCTAGGAGAAAGGATTGAGAAAGGCATTAAGAGCGGTATGGTCACTAATTTTGAGGCATTGCAGGCTACCAACAAGGCTCTACAGTCTGGTGGTACGTCCAAGAAAAAGGACATGAGTGCCGTGATGGTTGCACAGAGAACCAAGTCCCCAGTAAAATACCAAGCCTACCCGGTACCCCCTCTTGCATACCAGCCTATCCCCAATTACCAAGCACCTCCGCCCTCTTACCAAATTTCATCACCTGCTTACCAATCATCTCCCTCCCCCACATATCAACCTACCTCACCAAGATATTCCCAACCCGCACCCGTCTACCAAGCCTATAATGCCCAGCCTTCTCACTACCAATCACCTCCCGCCCGCCAAAACTTCCCCAGGCCACGTCTAATTTCGACCGTAGACTTCACAAGCAATACACTGCCATCGCCGAACCTATCGACCAAATGTATGAAAGACTCAAAGCAGCCGGTTACGTCACCCCAATCCCTGCCATAACTCCAGAAAATCCTTCCCAATGGGTCAATCCAAACAAAACCTGTGCATACCATTCCGGCATGAAAGAGCATACCATTGATGAGTGCCGATCTCTGAAAGACAAAATCCAAGCTCTAATTGACAACAAAATCATCATGGCCAAGGAACCTGCTCCTAGTGTTCGCAACAATCCTTTGCCTGATCATAAGGGTGGTGGTGTGCATATGATCGAAGTAGAAGATGATTGGGACCCTAAAGGATCAATTGGATTAATTGCCGAAGGTGACGAGCCCAAGACACCAAAAGTCACACTAAATCCAATCGTAGTCCTGATCCAGCCCTCTGGGGATGCTGAAGTGAACATGTCCGTGCCTCTCGAGTTTGAAACACCGTCATCCACAAAGACCGCAGAGCCAATTGAGGTGGAGTTTGGGTCTCCGAAAGTACCATTTGAAGTTGCTGTGTTGCCTCCCAAAACGAGAGTGCCTATTCCTGTGGCAATGTCAGCCGTAACGCCATTCCATACACAGGCCATTCCTTGGGATTACACCGCCGAGGCAAGAAGGAAAGGAAAGACTAGGTCTGGAGAAGCAATTGCAGCACAGGGTATGACCAGGACTGGCAGAATTTATACTCCGGAGCACTTAGTTGAATCAAGTAAGTAGGCCTCTAGACGACCTATTGAAACTGGGCTCGATGATCTCTGGCGGAAGATACAGGCAAAAGAATACTCAATTGTTGACCAATTAAACAAAACACCAGCACAGATCTCCATTCTAGCTCTATTGCAAAGCTCCGAGACACACAAGAATGCCCTGATGAAGATACTGAGCGAGGCATACGTACCCAGTAATATAACTGGAGGAGAGATGACAAACATGGTCGGGCAAGTATTGGAGAGTCATAAAATCACTTTCCACGAGGATGAGTTGCCCCCTGAAGGTTTGGGCCGCAACAAAGCGTTGCACATCACTGTGCAATGCGAGGACTATTTCATCACCAGGACTGATTGACGGAGGGTCCAGCCTCAACATTTGTCCATTGGTGACCCTCAGAACATTAGGGAAGAGTCTGCATGAAATCAAGGATGGGGCTATCAACGTCAAAGCTTTTGATGGCTCCCAAAGGTCCACTATTGGGGGAATCAATTTATGTTTGCAAATGGGGCCAACTTGGTTCGATGTTGATTTTCAAGTAATAGACGTCCCAGCATCCTACAACTTACTACTGGGACTTCCTTGGATCCACACTGCTGGAGCTGTAGCATCAACCCTGCACCAGGCAGTGAAGTTCGAGTGGAATCACCAAGAGGTGATTATTCATGGTGACGGGAGTAACCCCATATACAGTCGTCAAACCATCCCAGCAATTGAAGGAAGAAGGAAACTAGGAGGAGAAACCTACCACCAGATTGCGCGAGTCAACACCGTGGACAAAGATAAGTGGTGGGATAACAAGATAGAAAGTATACTAAACTGGAGCGGGTATGAACCTGGCAAAGGGCTCGGCAAGAACCTCCAAGGAATCACCAAGCCTATCAAACTGAAGAAGCATGGCACCACTTTCGGGTTAGGGTATGGATATACTTGGCAAGAATTCAAGAACTGGTCGCCACCATGGCGCGGCCCTTACTATCCGCTGGAGCACCCGATACCCCGCCTGGAGCAGACATTCCAGCCGGCAGACATCTTATATGGGTCAGAGGAAGATGAAACGTCGGCCGCAATGAAGAACCTGTTTTTGGAAGATGACGATATGGACTGTCACGTCATTCTCGAGGAGGAAGGGGAGGAAGGCCCTTCCATACAGGCGGTGAGCCGAAGGGAGTGCCTCAACAATTGGTCCATCAGAACCACTAAGGCCCGGAGAGCTTCGAGGTAGCAAGGCTGAACAAAGCATTATGCATTATCTTTTACTTTTCGCTAGTTGATTTCCCTTCAGTATTATCTTTAAATTTTGAAAAAAAAAAAGCTCCGATGTTCAAAACAATTTCGGAATTTATCAAAGCATTTCAGTTTCTTATATATGTCTCGCTCTTATTATTTTTTGTCATTTATTTTACTTTTACACAGCATTACTATTACTTATCTTGATGAACCGATGAATGTGACATGCGACGAGATAACGCAACAAACGGATACAGACCCAGAAGAGGATGATATACCAGAAGAGGTTGTTAAAGAAGTTGAGAACTTTGAGAATAGGCCTAAGTCTAACTTGGACGAAACTGAGGTTATCAACTTGGGGGATACAGAGAATGTCAAGGAAACGCGCATCAGTGTTTATCTGTCACCATCGGAAAAGGAAAAATACACAGAGTTTCTAAGGGAATATGAGGACATATTTGCCTGGTCGTATGATGATATGACTGGTCTCAGCACATCTATTGTAGCTCACAAACTGACAACGGTTCCAACCTCAACAGTGATTTGATGAAAGCCATGTGCGAAACATTCAAAATCAAACACAAGAATTCTACAGCCTACAGACCTTAGATGAATGGAGCTGTAGAAGCAGCCAACAAGAACATCAAAAAGATACTAAGGAAAATGACAAAAAAAACACAAGCAGTGGCAGGAGAAGCTATCATTTGCTCTGTTGAGATACCGTACCACCGTCCGCACATCAATTGGGGCGACTCATTATATGTTGGTTTACGGCACCGAGGCAGTCATCCCAGCCGAAGTAAGATTCCCTCCCTGAGAATTATGCAGGAAGCAGAACTTGAAGATGCAGAATGGGTAAAGAGTCGCTATGAGCAATTAGCCCTTATAGACGGGAAAAGACTGAATGCAGTTTGCCATGGTCAGCTTTATCAGAATAGAATGACCAGAGCCTTCAACAAGAGGGTCATGCCAAGGCAGTTCGCGCCAGGGCAGTTAGTACTGAAGAAGATTTTTTCACACCAAGACGAAGCCAAAGGAAAGTTCTCTCCTAATTGGCAAGGTCCGTACATGGTTCACCGGGCTCTAACCGGGGGAGCCCTCATACTCGCAGAAATGGATGGAGAAGTCTGGCCAAAGCCAATCAACTCAGATGCAGTCAAGCGCTACTACGTGTAATCTTTATGCTTTCATATATGATGTATTTGAACTACGCCTGACCTGATTCCCGTTTAAGAGGGGATACGTAGGCAACCCTATGGGTTCGGTCACAATTCAACAAAATTTTCATTTCCCCCGACATTGGAAACCGGGGCAGAATTTTGAGGAGGACCCTCAAAATTCCAAAGTTGATTTTCAGCCATTCGTCGCACACAGCCGTCGGAAGCACCAGCCCAGTAAACTGGGGCAGAATTTTGAGGAGGACCCTCAAAATTCCGGAGCAAGAGAGGTTGCAATATCTTGAACCGCGTCGCATTTGTCGGTTCATGTAAAAAGAAGACTATTATTTTCAATTATGTATTTACGTTACATTATTTTACTAAATCATGCATGACTATTATCTGAATTGCTGTGTTTAGCAACGCTACCCCAATGATACACAACGTCAAGCAGGACGAGCAAAGGCCACGGAAGACAAACTAACCTTCCCCTCTTTTTTACAAAACTCACGATTTTTCTTTGGATGCAGGCACTCAATTCGCAACGTCATTAGATGTATTTATGCACTCATACTTTCTCAAGAATGCAACTTCTCAGAATCATCACTTATTTACAATTGCTATCCGTACACAAATTCCCCAGCAGCCACAATGATGCAACCAACTATCAGCTATCATCTACCAGCTAAGAGATTCCATTACTATTCGCCCTTTTAATTCCTGCATTTTTGCATAAGGCTACTTTTCTGCCTTTCGAGACTAAGCATTGTCTCCATCTACATTTTCTTGCATTGCATAAGGCTACCTTTCTACCTTCCGAGACTAAGCACTGTCTCCATCCTGCATTTTCTTGCATTGCATAAGGCTACCTTTCTGCCTTCCGAGACTAAGCACTGTCTCCATCTGCATTCTATGCATTGCATAAGGCTACCTTTCTACCTTCCGAGGTTAAGCTCTACCTCCATCTGCATTTCCTGCATTGTATAAGGCTACCTTTCTGCCTTTCAAGGTTAAGCACTACCTCCATCCTGCATTTCTGCTCATTGCATAAGGCTACCTTTCTGCCTTCCGAGGTTAGCACTACCTCCATCCTGCATTTCTACGCATTGCATAAGGCTACCTTTCTGCCTTCCGAGGTTAAGCTCTACCTCCATCCTGCATTTTTCTTGCATTGCATAAGGCTACCTTTCTGCCTTCCGAGACTAAGCATTGTCTCCACCTATCGGCTGAAATATCGCCAATTTTATTTAAATCCTGCATGGCTGAAATATCGCCAATTTTATTTAAATCCTGCATGGCTGAAATATCGCTAACTTTATTTAAATCTTTGCATCGGCTGAAATATCGCCAACCCTATTTGAATCTTTGCACCAGCTGAAATATCGCCAACTTTATTCAAATCTTTGCATGGCTGAAACATCGCCAACTATATTTAAATCTCTATGTCGGCTGAAACATCGCCAATTTTATTTATGCTTCACATCGGCTGAAACATCGCCAACTATATTTAAATCTCTATGTCGGCTGAAACATCGCCAATTTTATTCAAATTTTCCATGTCGGCCGAAATATCGCCATTTATATTTATGCTTTACATCGGCTGAAACATCGCCAAATCTTGCATTTCATCGGCTAAAACATCGCCAAATCCTGCATTTCATGGGCTGAAAGATCGCCAAGTTGTCCAAAGGCGTCATTGTTCGGAGGTACCATTTTCATAGCCCGAGAACACCATACCATGGCCTGAGGACCCCGCTTTTGTCTTCTGCATATCATTATTCAAAGGCAACATGGTTCGGAGGCATCATTTTCATAGCCCGAGAACATCATTTCATAGCCTGCGAATCCTTTATTATGCGCTTTACGGCCCAGGAAGTCATGGTCTGAGGACGTCATCCTAACCGTCCAAAGACAACATTCATGGTCCAACGGGAACTTGCATCACGTTTAAATTCTGCACGATATGCTTGTATTACTCAATTGCAGGTACATCAGCTGGCAACGGCCATTACAGCAGGAGCGATCTCGCAACCCATCAGTCCCTGACCACCCTTCCTAACCTAAATATTGCGTCCGTCTCTTCAAAAACTTCCATCGGCGTACTCCGTCGATGTACCCCGAACTACACATGACCTGATTCCTGTAAAATCAGGGATATGTAGGCAGCTCAGAAACCAGAGCTCGGTCAAAACCTTTGCAAGTCGTCTCTCTCGGTCAAAATTGGCCATCATATCTTTACCCGACAACTCTTTCATCCTTTTCGGGTAAAGAGGGGCAGCTGTTGATACCCAATTTTTCCCTATGTATTTTACACTCAAAATACTTTCAAAATAGCATGTGTATGCATATATAAGCATGCCCAGGTAGTTTTGGTTATTTTTTCCTTAATTTTTAAAGTATTTTTAAAATCAATTATTGTCTTATTTTGCAGTACAAATTCCAATAATTGTTCCCAAAATTATCACTTTGGTGAATAATTTATTTCTATTCTCGTATTTACACCAAATATAATTAAGGTGTATTTTTGCATTATTTTTATAAATTTATTTGGTATTTTTAAAGCTAAATTGCATATAATTGCAATTGTAGCCTATTTTACGATTAACAACATTTCACAATTATAAAATCATTTCCAGTATTTTTAGATCAATATTTATATATTATTAATTAGTTCAGTGCTTTTAATTTGTTTTTAAAATCATTTTAACTATTTTATAAAATAAAAGGGGGGAAATTGGCTATTTAACACATAGCCATTTCTATTTCAATTACAGCCTCAATTTAACCCCCAATTCCACCCTAATTAAACGACCCAACTTCAAATTTTAACCCAAACCCCACGACCCATTTTCAGACCCGCCCAGCTTCTCTTTTAATCCTAGCCGTTGATCATTTTGATCAATGGCCATGATCCGTTCTTTCCTTTTTAATTCCCATACCCCCCTTAACCCTAATTCACTCTATCAGATGTGCCGCCTTTGAACTCTCTTCACCTCCCAAATTCTCTCAAGGCTCCCCGGAACCCTAGCCTCCCCTACCTTGTTCCACCATGTTTTCACCGGCGTCCATGGCTTCTCAGGCCATGGACAGCCTATACCCACCTCCTATGGCTCCTGCATGCCTGTTGTTCGAAGGATCGAGGCCAGACCTCGAGGGTCTTCACCCAGGCCTTCACTGATTCGAAGATTCCGGCCATCTCCGGCCTTGCTCCGGTGGCTCTTGGTCTTTTGAGCCTGTTTATGACATTATCCGACTTAGATCGGGTATTTTCGAAGCCTTTCTCATCTCTAGGGTTCATCTGGAACCCTAAATATCGAGGTTCTCTCCGATTATTTTAGATCTGCTACATGTTTGCACTGTTGCTTAAGTTTTTTAAATCTTTTTTTTTTCCGATTTTCTTTCAAAAAAACACTTCTTTTCGATTAGGGTTTCTGGAAAGTCCTTAAAATGTTTCTGACTCTTCTTCTTCTCTTTTCTTGGTGTGAATCGATCCCTGCTATGTTCTTACTGGCTCTTTTCTGACTCACATGCCTTTCGTGTGTTCTTATATTTGCCTTGTTATGAAATTTATTTTATTATGCTCCGTTCTATCTCATACTGGTTTTTCACCATGCTCTCTCATGTCTATCTTATGTGTTCCTCTACTGTGTTTTCCTACTGAGTTTTGATCCTTTGTTTGCCTTTACCGGACTTCGCCTGGATTCTTTCTAGATGTGTTTCATCGACTGTTTCTTTAAGTTTACACTACCTGAACTCATTTAATTTTCAAGCTTTCTTGAAATTTGTTTCCTGTACTGGTTCCTATGTTCTACTTGCTATTGTGCTTGTATGCTTCTCATGAGACTCTGAAAGGGTCTCTGAGCACATCTCGATAGTTTGCCTCTTCATCTCTGTATCAAATTCGAGTTTAAAAACCCTAGAATTTGGGGGTTTTCTTTGGCTAAATTTGGTTTTATGTTTGGACAAGGGTTCTACTTTGAAACCTTGAACTCTCAGACTCACTTCGAGTTTATGAATTGAATTTGAACCTTTTTCTGCGTTTGTGATTTTGAAACCCTCTTGCTTGACATGTCTATGTGTTTTATACGAGAGCTTCTCTTTCAAAGGTCTTGCCAACTGTTAATTGATTCTGAATTCCTTTAATGTTGCTTAATTGATTGTTACTGATTTTTCCCTAAATTAAAACTTTCCTTTTACCTCTTTTCTGACTCGAGCCAGGCTTTCAATGGGATTCTTTACTAGTTATTTTACTGGTTCCCTTTCTTTGTTTTACAAATTAAGTACCACCATGTGTTTACCTTTATTTGTCTACCTTGCACGAGGTATTTACTTGATTTCCTTCCTTAAATAACTTCTGCCCATTACCGTTTGAATTTATCAGGGTATTGGAGCCCTAAGTTTGGTAAAAG
>NW_017679676.1:15179-16009 GCF_001879085.1 Nicotiana attenuata | reverse complement strand
CTGCAGACATTGTCGATATCGGTATAAACCTTTCAAAATCTCGAGTCTCCCCATTCTCCCCTGAATCTGGTGTACCAACAGATCAGAATCTCCCAGAACTAGCACTTCCTGGACTCCCATGTCCACAGCTAACCTTAAACCCAGAATGCATGCTTCGTACTCAGCCATGTTGTTGGTACAATAGAAACAAAGCTGAGCTGTGACAGGGTAATGGTGCCCTATTTCAGAAATGAGCACGACTGCTATTCCAACACCTTTCATGTTAGCAGCCCCATCAAAGAAGAATTTCAAATCGTAAAAATAACTCACAATCTTTCCTTATATCATCGCGGGAGCCTTTACATTTAGTTTTGAAAACTATTTTTCCTGAAATAGCATCCCGCATTTTAGCCCACCTTATCACACCGCATGGATTCTAGTAGTTCCCCTACTATCCATGCGTATCAAGCCCACCTTATCTCACCGCATGTGTTTCAACACCCAGACCTTATACCACCGCATGCGTATCAATATCACAACATATCACAAATCGCACCTCAAGTGCCCAATATCACAACTTGCCAGAGAAACCAAAACAATAACAGAATTTCACAATAAGGAACCGACACCTCAACCATAATGTACACAAAGTCTCAACAATAACAACTGGAAGAATAAATCAATAGAATGATATTTAACAACTTAACACTTTGTCTCAATAGGAGTCACAGCGTTTGCAACTCAATACTAATTTCAACAACAAGATCTTCCAAGAATGGCAATTTCAAATAAAGAATTCAACAGTTAAATAATGAATACGGAATAAGGAAACATGAATTTCAACTAAACAT
>NW_017679676.1:3171-14552 GCF_001879085.1 Nicotiana attenuata | reverse complement strand
AGATTATCCAGGACATCAAATAAGAATCAAAGGTCTTTCGGGGTCCAGGCGGGACCAATATAGGAGGGTTTGTACAAATACTCCTTGATCTTATCGAATGCTTCCTGTCACTCATCAGTCCATTTGACCGCAACATACCTTCTTTAGCAACTTAAAGGATGGGCTACACAAGTGATCGTGAGTTGAGCTAATAAACCTGCTGATGTAGTTCAATCTCCCTAGCAGACTCATCACCTCAGTCTTGTCTTTGGCGTGGTAATTCTTGGATAGGCCTTAATCTTTGACGGATCCAACTCAATGCCTCGCCGACTGACTATGAACCCTAACAGTTTGCCCGACGGAACACCAAATGCACACTTTGCAGGGTTGAGCTTAAGATTGTACCTGCGGAGCCTCTGGAAGAACTTTCTCAGGTCCCTGACGTGGTCGGACTGTTTCCTGGACTTTATGATCACATCATCCACGTAAACCTCAATCTCCTTATGTATCATGTCATGGAGTATGGTAGTCATTGCCCTCATGTAGGTTGCCCCAGTATTTTTCAAACCAAATGGCACGACCCGGTAGCAATATGTTCCCCATGGCGTGATGAATGCCGTCTTCTCCGCATCTTCCTCATCCATTAAGATCTGATGATATCCCGCATAGCAGTCAACAAAAGACCAAATCTCATGCTTGGCATAATTATCAATCAAAATATGGATATTTGGCAACGGGAAGTTATCCTTCGGACTTGCTTTGTTGAGGTCACGGTAATCAACACAAACTCTAGTCTTACCATCTTTCTTTGGCACAGGCACAACATTAGCTAACCACGTGGGATTCCGCGTGACTCGAATGACCTTTGCATCAAGCTGCTTTGTGACTTCTTCTTTGATCTTCACACTCATGTCGGTCTTAAACTTCCTTAATTTCTGCTTGACGGGAGGGAAAGCTGGATCAGTTGGCAATTTGTGGACCACTAAGTTGGTACTCAAGCCCGGCATGTCATCATACGACCATGCAAAAATATCCTTATATTCAAACAATGCCTTGATTATTTCTTCCCTGATTTGTGGTTCAAGACGGACACTTATCTCGGTTTCTCTGACATTATCTGGATCTCCTAAATTGATTGCTTTGGTTTCATTCAAATTAGGCTTGGGTTTTTCTTCAAAATGATTTAATTCTTTACCGATTTCCTCAAATGCCTCATCCTCATCATATTCTATTTCATCATCACTCTCTATTTCTTGGATTATTATTTCAAAATTAGATTAACTTTTAATACTTGACCGAAGATTCCTCATGCATGTCATGTCATTGAAACCAGCATAAAAAGAAATGTACAAAGAAGAAAAGAAAACAAAAATAAAAACTATCAGGAATGATTGAAAAGGGAAATTGCATTTCATTGAAAATAAAAGATAACAGGGTTTGTACATCAAACAAGCGAAAAATTAAAAATCTGGGTCACAACCCTGGAATAACCCAGATAGAAAGGAAAACAAAGCAAACTACCAAAACTCCCTCCGAGTAGGGAGAGGAGTAGCCTTCCAATTGTTAAGCTTTACTTTCGGCCCGACAAACTGCACATCCGCTTTGTTGGAACCTTCTCCAATTTCCACCATGTTCACATCATCAAACCACCTCCGGAACCTTTCAGTTAACTCTTCATCAAGTTCATCCACAGGATTTGGAACTGCTGACACTAGGCGTTTCACGACACGGAGCTTGACAAATGACCTGGAGAGACGCAGGATAGGCTTCGGAAGTGGCAACGCCTTCTGTTTCAGCCTTTTAGCCCTTTTCACATCTGCCGCTGTGGGTTTGAATCCTAAACCAAACGTATCCAAGTTTTTAGGCAGAGACACTGGCTGCACGATACCTTGTAAAGAAGCGCCCAGGCCTTTGCTTGGCACAAAATCATTCTTCAGCATCTCAGACACCACCAAGACAGATGCGGAGGCTAACTTTGAAGTTGGAATACATTTCCCTTCTCGAACCTTCTCCACTGGCACTGTTTCAGAAACTTGGTAGACCCAAGGCCCCTGATCGTCTTCGGCCTCAATAAACGGGATGGAGGCATCATTGTAAGTAACCGAACTCTCATCACCATGCACGACAATCTCCTGTCTGTCCCACTCGAACTTGACCATCTGGTGCAAAGAGGACGGGACTGCTTTGGCAGCATGTATCCAAGGTCGACCTAATAACAAATTGTAAGAGACGGACACGTCCAGTACCTGGAACTCCATGGTGAATTCAACTGGCCCTATTGTCAGTTCGAGCATAATATCTCCAACAGAATCTTTTCCCCCTCCGTCAAAACCTCGGACACATATACTATTCTTTTTGACCCTTTCAGTATCGATTTTCAACTTGTGCAGGGTGGAGAGGGGGCAAATGTTCGCACTGGAACCATTATCCACCAGCACCCTAGTGACCACAGAATTTTCACATTTCACTGTAAGATAGAGAGCTTTGTTGTGTTCGGTACCTTCCACAGGCAACTCGTCATCAGAGAAAGTGACTCTGTTCACCTTAAATATCTTGCTGGCAATCTTCTCCAAATGGTTCACTGTGATTTTGTCAGGGACATGAGCTTCGTTCAGAATTTTCATCAGGGCTCGACGATGCTCATCTGCATGGATCAACAATGATAGCAAGGAAATTTGAGCAGGAGTCTTTCTCAACTGTTCCACGATGGAGTAATCAAGTACCTTCATTTTTCTCAAGAACTCCTCTGCCACTTCTTCAGTGACTGGTTTCTTTACCTGAACTGGATTATCTCTGAGCATTTTAGCTTTCCTTAACTCTTCCGGGGCAAAGCATCTCCCCGAACGAGTTAATCCCTGGGCCTCATTAACTTCTTCTTTCACTTCCTTCCCCTTATAGGTCACTATCACCCGCTCATAGTTCCATGGGATAGCCTTGGTGTTGATTACCGGCAGCTGGGTTACAGGATTGATGATGACAGGGTCCGTGCAGGCACCCTCTACAATTATGACGGGCTTGTTCGCCAACCATGGCACGATCACTTTTGACTTTTCCTGCCTTGCTACAACATCACTTGGGGATCTCTGCTCAATTACCACATATGGCTTATCAACTGGCATGCTCAACTTGTCTGTTAATCCTTCAGCTATCGAAGAGGTGGCTTTCATGACAACCGCACCGTTGACTGGCTTAACCTCACTAGACCGGATCATCATGATGGATTGTGAAGGCTTCTTGGGTTCCCCATCCTTGTGTATTATCTCAATCATGTTTGTTTCATCATGAGCTGGCAGTGGGTTCTGATTGATGTTGGGTGCTTCCGGAGTTTGGACCACAATTTGGTTTGTGTCTATGAGCTCTTGGACGACATTTTTCAAGTGCCAACACTTTTTCGTATCGTGCCCCGGAGTACCAGAACAATATGCACATCTGAGGGAGTAATCAAGATTCTTTGGAGGAGGGTTTGGCAATTTCGACTCAATTGGCCTCAGCACATCCAACTGCCTCAAATCTCTGGAATAAGTTGGTATAAGACTCCCCCAACAGGGTGAAAGTTTTCTTCCACTGCAACCTCTCGTTCCTGAATACTGGCTTGGGCCGAAAACCTGGACCGGCAGGGTTTCGGTAGGTTCGTGGAGGTGGGTAAGCATTTTGTGGAGCTGGGTAGGTGTTCTGTGGGGATGGGGCACGCCATTGTGGGTATGAAGGAGGTTGAGTGTATGATTGGGTGTGGTGGACAGAATACTGAGGGCCTGGTGATGGAAAGTAGTGTTGAGGTGGATTATATGGGGTTGGGGTGTAGGTTCGATGATGGGGTCGAGGCTGGGTGTAATGGTATGGTATGCCCCTCGGACCAAGCCACGATCCCGAGTCAACTGTTGCAACATCTTCTTTCTTCTTCTTTCCGATCACTCCTCCAGTACCATTCTGAATGGCTTGGGTGGTTGCTTTGATGGCGGAGTAGCTCATGATTTTTCGTGATTCAAGCCCTTCTTCCACCATGCCGCCCATCTTCACTACCTCGTTGAAAGACTTGCCTATGGCTGATATCAGATGGCCAAAGTAAGTAGGCTCTAGAGCCTGCAGAAAGTACTCCACCATTTCATTTTCCTCTATCGGAGGGTTGACTGTTGCCGCTTGTTCTCTCCAGCGAAAACCATATTCTCTGAAACTTTCTCCTGGTTTCTTCTCTATCTTAGTCAGGGACAAACGATCTGGAATGATTTCTATGTTGTATTGGAAGTGCCGTGCAAATGCTTGGGCTAAATCATCCCAGGTATACCATCTGCTGTGATCTTGACGTGTGTACCACCCTAACGCCGCGCCACTCAGACTCTGGCTGAAGTATGCCATTAACAGCTCATCTCTCCCACCAGCTCCTCTCATTTTACTGCAGAATCTCCTCAAGTGGGCCACCGGGTCTCCGTGCCCGTCATATAGGTCGAATTTAGGCATCTTGAATCCAACAGGCAACTGAACATCAGGAAATAGACACAAATCTTTGTAGGCTATGATCATCTAGCCTCCCAATCCCTGCATGTTTCTGGACGAGTGTTCCAGGCTTCTTACCTTCCTGAACATCTCCTCCTATTCCGGGATTTTCTCAGTCTCAACAGGGAGGTCAAAATGAGGAGTGTAGGAGTAATGATTTGGGGCCTTGAAAGTAGGCTCTGGGGGATAGTACTGGTTATCTTGGGTCTGAAATAATGGCTCACTGGAGGATCCATGGAGTGTAGCTGGCGGGGGTGCTATGAAAATAGGGGTGGCTGGTGGAGGGGGTTATGGGATTGTTTTGGCTGGTGGTGCTTGTGTGGTTTGGGAAGTGGTGCCTTGATAGTGGTGGTAATGGGTGAAGCCTGGTGCATGTTGTGGGGATGAATCAACAGTGGGAGGTTCTTGGGATTGAGCTAATGGTGGGATGAAAGCAGGGTTGGCAGGGTATGATGGTGGGGATGTCCTTTCACCCATGCTTGGTACATTTCGGCCATCTGATGTTTCAACTTGTGTATCCCCTCTTTCAGACTAACCTCAGACTCTTCCACCTCTCTCGACGGATCAATAACACTTGCGTCCAGTTCTTGGCCAGCCATGATCATCTTGTTTTTAGACCTGGTGTTGTACGGGTGGATTTCCAGAATGCCGAACAAACTAACCACTTGCTTGTACTTGATGACAACAAGCAAACTTGTTAGCGATTAAGAGCTTAACAGACAGGCAACCGCACGTTGGGGATGCAATGCACCTAAGCAGTTAACCATTTCTATTATGCATTTGAACGGCTGCCTTCTTCATCCCGGCTTTCACTAATTCTTTTCATTTTGCATTTTTCTTTCTCTCTTGCCTTCTTTGCTTGATTCCTGACTTTTTCCTTTTATTCTCGCATTTTCTTTCCTCTCTTGTTTTGCCATTATTTCTTTCCCCTCAATTCTCTTTTATTTCCACTCTTTTTTTTCATTTTATGGTTATGATCGAATCCTATGGGGATTGCCTACGTATCATGACGCCGCATGAATCAGACCAAGCGTAGTTCTGGGAAATAAATGTGAAATAAAAGAAAAACACATTTTTTTCTCTAGTTTTCTTCGAATTTTATAAAATAAAATAAGATAGAAACATCCTGATTACAACGACTTCCCTACGACTTAAACATTTTTTTTTTCTTTTTTGAAAACTAAAACAAGAGTAAATATGGACTGACAGACTCTAAAAGGAACTGCAATACAGACTCGAAAAATAAAAATCAAGAATACATAAGTGCTTCCACTGCTGTTCCAGTTGGCCTTGCTGCGGGCCTATGCGCCAGGTCTTCTTGGAGGCGAAACAAGTCATCCATGATCTGTCGGACAAAAATCATAACTGAAGCGAAGAACATGGACTGGGTCATGTCTTCACACTCGTTGCACTTCATCACAATGTAGTCCGCAATCCTCCTAACCTTTCCCTGATAATACCCTTCTCTTGTAGCAACCGTCCAATCTGCTGAGATCGGGCCCCCAAAACTTGTTCGGCAGTATGATTTTGTTCTTGAAGCTGCTGCAGGTCCTTTTCTAATTTCGACATCAGGGCATAGAAATGTTCCCTTTCTGCTTTGAAATCTCTTGCCTGCTTGGCCATTTCGTTTTCAAGGATGTTGACCCTTTTCATTAGTCCCACCATTCCTTTGTCGTACTTCTCCTTTAGCTGTCGGACGAAATTTAGCCGTCCCTCCGCGTTCTTAGCTAACTTGGCTTGGACTTTTGCTAACTCCTTTTCAGTCTTTTCCAGGCCAGCCTCGTAATCACCCACCTTTCTCCTAAGGCCGTTTATGAGCTTCTCATCTTGTCTGCTTCTGGCCGGATTTTCAGCGGCGATTTTCATTCTTTGAATTTGAGCTCGTAGGGCTTCATTTTCCTAGGCCAATTTCCTTCTTTCTCCTTCAGCTTCTTGCATTTGTAGATCATTATTGAACTCAACGTTTCTGAATTTCTCTTCAAGAGTGTGAATTGTAGCTTGGTACTTTTTCTCCTTCTCTCCCTAGGCCAACCTTTCCTTGACTTTGTCATCAAAAGCCTGCATATGTGGTCTCTTTGCTGGTCTCTCGGGCTCTGGTTCGGGCTCTGGCTCATTGCTTGCGCCTGCCTTTCTTTCAAACCACGCTGCATAGTTCGGATTCACTTCCCCTTTGGAAACATCTGGTACCTGGGTGCCATTTTTCAGATACCGGCAACTGTTCTAATCCTGCTGGACCAAAGCCTCGGGCAATGTAGCCTCTGGATGGAGTTCGATGACCTGGGTGGTTAGATCTTCATCTTCAGGTACCACCTGATATCTCCCTAGCTGCCTTAAGACCCTCTGTGGTGCGTACGACTGGACACTCCGCAAACCCATCAACATTAAATAATCCTTTGTAGCTGTCATATATATGATTTCTGTCATCGGGAGCCATCCTATAGTCCATTCGACTTGACATGCTTTCAGAGCTTTCAAATGGGAGATCCAAGCTTCAAACCCTTCTGGAGCGTTGTAATCTTTCACCCTTTCCTCATAGATTTTGATGAAGTTATCTTTGCTTGAACCATAGCTCATGAACTTGGGGTGATGGTGGAGATGCTCGATCAACCACATTTGTAGAAGAACACTGCAGCCCTCGAAGAATTGAGCCCCGGATCTACACAATGTCAATGCCTGGTAAATATCTGCCAGTACTAGAGGAGCAAGTGTGTGATCTTTCTTTGTAATAAGGGTTTGTGCAACTCTAGCCATGCGGGTATCTACCGTCCCTTCAGCATTTGGAAAGACTATGATTCCCAGGAACACAACTATGAAGGCGAACCTACGATGAATTTGCCAAATGTTCTTGTCCTGTTTGTTGTTCAATCCTTTTTCATGTGTTTCGAACCCGACCGAATGCCCGAATATGGAATACAAAAATTGAAAGGAACAACATCTGTTGTCCACATGAGCCTTCTTCATTTGTTTGCTGATATTAAGAAGGTCAAAGAATTTGTGCACTGATGGGGCTCTCGGGAATATCAGCTGTTGTTTTCTCAAGTCCCGGCCAAAATGGATGTACCCAGCTATTTCTTCCAGTGTAGGGGTGAGCTCAAAATTCGAGAAACGAAAGACATTGTGCACAGGATCCCAAAAGGTTACCAAAGCTTTGATCAAATCTTCTTGTGGTTTGATTTCCAAAATGTCGGTGAGAGCACCCAACTGTTCCTTTACCCAATCTTGACCATCTTTATCCAAATTATACCACCACATGCGCAACTGTAACTGAGCCTACTATATGACTAGTAGTTTTGGGTCCTGGACAGTGTTCATCTTGGTACCTGTGAAAGGTTAGGTTTAGGGTTGACTCCGATGGATTTTTGAGAAAACAGTTTTTGACTCCCAAAGAATGAGCAAAAGAAAATGACCCTTTCCCCTTCTACACAAAAGTGGCTGCTTTCGTAAATGAGGCCCCTTTGCAATTTCAAGTAAATTTTGAGGCCGGGAGAAGACACTTAGAAAAATGACCCCTTACTGACGGATTTGTTCGTTCTCTACAAAAATAGCCCTTCGACAACTGAAGATATTCTAAGGCTATCTCGGTGAGAAGGGCACAGAAGCTGGGTCGGCTTATTCTTGACTAAAGACCTACCTACAACTTTACTTTATTTGGTTAATTTTGCAAAAAGAGGCCGAACCCTATGTAGGTTGCCTACGTATCCCATATCCGGTGTGAATCAGACCTGCATAGTTCGGGCAGTTTTGACATAATTTTAAAAGAAAACACGAGTGACTCGTTTTGAAAAGACTCTTTTTGCTTTTTATTCTTTTCACATCCCTCTTTTTTTTCTTAAAAAACGGCAGAGTTTCGGGATATTTTCAAATACCGAGGTTTTCAAAAAATGGGTTTATTTCCTTTCTACGCCACTCTTGATTTTTCCACTGATTGTCTTTCCTAGCCGGTCAGCATGCAGGCCGAAACAAATAAATATTCACATAGCACGTAAGATGCATCAGGATGATCTGTTATTTTGGGTACACCTATCCTAGACGGACCCAACCCCTGTGTTGAGTCCCCTAAGTGAAATGCACGTGATGCAAACAAACGTTCCTACTAGGGATCCAACATGAGGTTATGTTCTTCTAGGTTTGAACCTGGGGTTGTGTTCTAGACTGGGTTTACCCGAGTGGACAACTCGAGCCGAGGTGGGGGCAACGTACCGGGAGCACAAAAGTCTGCCCGGCCTTGTTGCTGACCCATGCCTCGTTCTAATTGGTATGACTTCTTACAGAAAGTGGACCATGCGTACGTGTGCACCAAATTTTAGAAGACTCAGAAGGGTGGCGTAAGAAGGCGTTTTAATAAAATTCAAGCAACAATAAAATGGCAAATAAACAGCAAGTAGCACATTAGGTTCACAAAATACAGTAATATTAACAGTAAATAAAGCCAAGCAAAATCATATTCACAAGATCGAATTCTTGAACCCTGAACCAGAAGTTCTAAATTCTTTTCCCCAGCAGAGTCGCCAGAGCTGTCACACCTCCTTTTCCTACCCCCGGAAGGGTGTATAAGGGATTTTTTCCAATTTAAGTGACAATCGGAACGAGATTATTATTTCAGATTCAGAGTCGCCACTTAGAATAGTTCAAGGTGTCCCAAGTCACCGGTTTGGAATCCCGAATCAAGTAGATTTGCCTCTGTTTTAATGTCTGCGAAACACAAAAATTCGGGTAAGGAATTTTGTTAACCCGGGAGAAGGTGTTAGGCATTCTCGGGTTCCGTGGTTCTAGCACGGTCGCTTTGTTCATACTTGGCTCAATTAAATTGTTTAATTACTCATTTTAGAACCTATGTGCAATTGCCTCTTTTAATTAAGAAATTCAAAACATGTCACGCGTACGTCTACCCATTTGTTTGGCCCGTCAAAAATCATGTCACGCGAATGTGTCCACAATTAGTAACGCTTTATTAATATATTAAGAAAAGTTTAGTCGAAGTTGCGTGAATGCATACTCCGATTTTGTTTTTAGGATTGTAATTATGTCACGCGGACATGTACATAACCACGATGGTACATTAAACGTGCCTAAAGCAAACTATGAATATCATTTTTACAACACTTAACAAGAGGGACATAAGCGATTCAATTATGGATTGCACACCTCGGTAAAAAAAAACTATATTTAATAATAATTTTATTATTATTGAGAAAGTTTGGTCGAAGTTGCGCGAACGCATACTCCGAATTGGTTTTAAAATCGTAATTGTGTCACGCGAACGTGTACACAATCACAATAGTATTTTATACGCGCCTAAAGGCTTTTCTACGAATATTCATTTTTAATACTTAGTTATAAAATTTGTGAGGGCCATAGGTGATTTAATTAAGATGGCACACCTCACTCTATTAAAAACTTATACTCAACTAAAGTGAATTATGGATGCCAGGTTTAATCTAATTAAAGTCCAATCTAACACTACTAATTTAAAGTAAGCACTGGATAGATTACTAGGCACTTAATTATTTAAAAAGAGTTCTGGGCCAGCAGGAGGCCCAATACTGTCTATAGATCCTTAAGAGAAAAGAAGAAAATGGGCTCGAAATCGAGCCCAGAATGAGGGCGAACGGCAAGCAGCCTCAGCGATTTCAATTGGGTCAATAACAGGTCCAGCTTTTAAAGACAAGCTTTCAGTGTTTACAAAACAATTATTAGATTAGCAAAAATTAGGGAAGAAAAACAAAGAAGGTTCTAAAAACACTTGGGCCGAAATTGAGCCGAAAACATGGCAAAAATAAAATAGAGGCAAGTCCCAGGGGTCTGATTCAAACCCGCTGCCCCATCTTGGGCCAGGGCCAATGGGCCGGGCGAATTCCAGTAGATTAAATCCAAAGCCCAAACTGGATGGCCTGCCTGGCTCCCTTGCTGAGATTCAATATCTTCTAATGCTCAAATAACTACACCCTTACTCAATGACAGTGAATATGCAAAACATACTTTAAACTATTGATTAATTATGCCAACATAACATGCATCAGCACCTTATCAATCTTGAATTCTAAGATAAAACTAACAATAAATCATCATGCACCTTTCTTGGATTTCCAGCAGGTCTAATACATTAAAATAAAACTACTTTAAGCATTCAGTCCTGAACCTCACAGCTTCTTTATACATCACATCTACTTACATGTAAATTCAATATCTATTTAACAATAACCACGGGCTTCGAGCCGTTGATGAACGGTTAGATGTTAAACAAAAGATCAGACACAACTCAACCTATAACATAGTAAATAGACTCAACCTAAACTATCAAAACCAAATATCTACAACTAAAATTTAGACCATAGTCTTCCATAAGGCTGCCAGCTCTTCCCACACATGAGTCCATTTGTTTCAGCTTCCAACTCTCATGGATCTGATCATGTCGAGATCAGATCCACCAAGAGCATGGCTACACACATATTGACCACTGGATTATCACACAAAACTCAACCCACGAAGCAAGAATATTAGGCATGAATGAACAAATAAAATAGTGTATATAATTCAAACCCAACAGATACCAATACTGCACTTAAAACACAAGAAAATATATTTTTATATCATAAGAAACATTAAATTAACAGAGATACACAGGGTCAAGAAAATTCAAATGGTATTGCACTTATGAAGATGAATGGCATCATAACAACCTATCATTCAAACAACATTTCTAGCATTCATGTTAAATCAGATTTACAGAGGTTTTAGCACAAGGCCATGATATGTATCTTGGGTCTGTTGTTGCTCGAGGGTTGATTTTAGTTGCTATTTGCTTCCTCTTGGTCGATTTTCAAGGTTGTACTAATTCAGTTTCTTAATTCCTAGGTTCTTTTCTTCTTCTTCATTTATTTCCGTTCGTAATCGTATCTCTGTGAGCTATA
>NW_017679676.1:0-2257 GCF_001879085.1 Nicotiana attenuata | reverse complement strand
GCTCTTGAAGTAAGTGTTCTTAAAGAGTATGGGGTAATATAAATTGATGTGAAGGTGGAGTTTGGTTTGACATAAGTATGGGGTTTAAATGTTAAAATGTATGTATTAAAGTGCTTAGGGAGGTGTAGTCACTCTTATATCTAAATGTATCCTACCCGTCCCGTAGCCTACATTACAACCAAATAAAGTCCTAATTGATCCAAGATTGAATGAGCTCGATTAGTGGAGTAGTACACTACGGGCAAGCTTATGGTGCATCTTTTGTGGCATATGAATGTTATTTTTGAGAGTGAGTGAATTCTTTCTATCTTGAGTTCCTAAGTGTTCTTAAATTTTATTGTGTGGAACTACTCTCTTTTGTTGTGTGAGGGCACTTGATTCATGAAGGAAAGGTAATGTCAGTGACCTCTATATTAGAGTAAGTGGGTGAGTTGTGAATAACGTGTGGTACTTGTGAGTCAAATTTTGAGGTGAAGATGTTACGCTTTTGTGCTTAGTCTATTTTAAATACTCTTGGTGTGATGAGTTAGGAGAATTGTTTAAAAAGGTCATGTCTATAAAAAAAGTGTAGTTTGATTGCTTGAGGACGAGCAATGGTTTAAGTGTGGGGTGTTGATGATAGGCTATAATTGCATATTTTAGTCGCTTATTACACTCGAATTTACTGCACTTTAATTGAGTTTGCGCTTTAATCGCTAGTGTTTTGCACTAATTGTGTGTTTTATGCCTTGTAGGTGTGATTCCGAGCTATATAGATATTATGAAATGAATTTAAGTGATTTGAAGCTTTGAAGTCTGAGTAAAAGCTCAAGGAATTAAGCCGGGATCGTGTTCGGGGATCAAATTTGATAATTAAGTACGAACGAAGACTTGAGGAGGCATATTGCGCACTGTCTAGTAAAATAGACATAACTTTTTGCTCAGAACTCTATTTGGTCTCCACAATATATGGTTGGAAAGCTAACTCAAAGGGCTACAACTTTCATGTTTTACGTTTTTCCAAATTCCAAACGAAACAGGGTAAAAAACCGCGGTTCCACCGCGATCGCGGCAGAACCGCTGTAAAAGATGGTCGCGGACAACTGAAGAATCAGAGGGCATGTTTGGCCGCGGTTCCACCGCGACCGCGGCAAAACCGCGGCAGGAGGCGGAAATTTCAGGGACTTATGTGCAAAACACGGGATTTTAAGCCCTAAACCCTATATTAAACCAAGGAAGCCGGCCAAGAAAGAGGAGGGGACATATTTTGGACATAGATTCGACCTAAGGAGGCAAGAACACATTGGGAGCAAGGCGGATAATTCTTCTACGAGTTTTTCCTTCCTCTTCCTATTTTTCATTGTTGGTTATGACTTTTAGTATTGTAGTTTTACATACTATTATGAATAGCTAATTTGTTATCTAGAGTTTTGATAGAAACTTTTTTAGGATAAATTCTTGTTATGTTTTTATATAATTGAGCCATAGCTTTTCTCTATTTGTCCAACTACGTTTATATTCTGGTTGATTGAAGAGCTCTCAGTTAGTTGTGCCTATTTAGTATGCATAACTCGGGAGAGAGTGCATATTTAGGTAATTGTTGAACAACACCACTCCCAAAGTATATGAGGGATCAATAACCGAGGGTTTAAAAGGCAGGATTAGGGATAACGAAGCCTTGGGTGCGATCTGAAGTGAGCTGTATTAAAAGCCAGCTAGCGTAGCTCGGGAGAGTGCGTCTAGTAAATTGTCGTAATTACTCGGGAGAGATTTACGGTAATAAGAGTGCTCATGATCGGTAGAGAATACTTAGGCGAAATTATAGAAGACATAGCGGGAAGGATTCCGACAATTGGGGAAATCATAACTCTAGACCTCCTTAATCTTTTCTCTAACCCTCAGTATCGTTAGTTGTTAATTTACTATTTTAATTTGTTAGTTAAGTAGTTAAACACAAGAATCTTAATATCTATAAGTTAGGAATTGTTCAAGCTTGTCTTCTAGGTGATAGTGAACAGCTGTAGCTAAACCTTAGTTCTCTGTGGGATTCGACTCCGGACTTGTAAACCGGATTATATTTGCAGCGACCGCTTAGTCCTTTTTATAAGGCATAGTTGGGCGTGATCAATTCTCGTTCTCTTTCCCCCATGGACGCGCACGTTAGTTATCATGCGCCGAGAGAAAAGGAGCCTTTCTTTGCTTTACATATATGCCCTTTTTTGTTACCTTTTCCTCTATTTTTCTCCAGTTGTTTCTTGATAATAAAGAAAAGTATATT
>NW_017679675.1:14953-16010 GCF_001879085.1 Nicotiana attenuata | reverse complement strand
ACTACGCCAGTTTGATTCTCACCAGATGTGGGATACGTAGGCAACCCCCATCGGGTCCAACTTTCCTTTTGTAAAAATAGCCCAAAAACAATTTTTTTTTAATTTTTGTCACAAATAAGTCGGGTGATGCCATTCTTGTTTAAAATAAGCCGAATGTCCTCAAAAGGGCGCCGGAAGGCTGTTTTTCCAAGAACAGCCACCTTGGGTCATTTGCAACGGTTGGCGAGCACAACCTTAAAATCTTCTTCCCCGAAGTGCTAAAAGGCCGTATCTGCAAAACCGAGTTTTTGTTTTTGAAATTTTCAATAAAAATAAAATGGAGTCACTTTTTCTTTTAGGCCAAAATAAGTTATTAAATCACCTTAATAAACGTGCAGGATGAGCACAATTCAAAATGAACCTTTCTCAATCATGAACAAAATCCCTTTGGAGTTGCGTCTGTGGTGGAATGATCTAGGCGAAGAAGGGCAAGACGAGGTCAAGAAATATTTGAAAGGTCTTACTGGTTTGTTGGAGATGAGGCCTCGGGGAGACATCATAAGGGCATTGGTCACATGCTGGGACCCGGCGCACAATATGTTCCATTTTTCAGATTTTGAACTCACCCCGACCTTAGAAGAAATAGCCGGGTACATTGGGAATGCTGAGCATCCTTTAAGACACAAGTACTTGGTTGCCCCGAGAACCGTAGCTATGCACAGATTCTTAGACTCACTGAAGATAAGCAAGGGGGTTGCACAACCCGGATTTGGCAGCTGGCTTTTGTACTCCACAATTTCTATACCAAAGATATGGCCACATAGGAGTGTTCAACAATCCGAAAAACAAAATATGCAGCAAAGGAAACCGCCACAAATAGGAAGAACATAGACGTTTTGCTTTTATGGTAGTTTTCTTGGGGCTTCTGGTGTTCCCGAGGAAGGATGGAAATATCGACATAAAAATAGCGGGGGTCGTCAGCACTTTACTCACCCAGGCCAAAAGCACCCTCGCGCCCATGATAGTAGCTGAAATCTTCCGTGCTCTCACAGCCTGCAAAGCCGGAGGAAACTTTTTT
>NW_017679675.1:4975-12541 GCF_001879085.1 Nicotiana attenuata | reverse complement strand
TTTAACAACCTCACATGGGCAAAATGTTCAAAATCTAGTCGATATGTTCATTAGGTAGGTGTATCTTGCTATTCCTGATTGCAAATTGCTGAACACACTTGTATTAGCTTGTAGTAACTTCAATAAGCATTTAGTCCAATTGAATTGTGGATCTCTTTGGTTTAACAAATCAGTCTATTTGCAAGTCGTTTGGGCCTCAATATTTTAGTGAACGGCCCAAGTCCAGTCAGATTTATGTACTCGTGGGGACCTGGGCCTAAGCCTATGAGTGCCTGTGTGTTTCACCAATAATCAGGCCCGTTGACAACCAAAATCACAAATAAAAAGTTAGTAAGGAACCTGGGCATTTAAGGGTCTCAAACGTGACCACTTTTGAGGTGAATAAGACTTGGGCCTGAACCTGTTTAGGGCCCAACCTCAGGCAGCCTGTCCCTTGTGAGGTCAGTTGAGTCTCCTCCTTTTAGGCTGTTATGAAGCCCAATCTGCTGAAGATCCCATGACGAATACTAAAGTTTGCTTGATTTAATATCATGTTATAATACCTTTCAATGCTAGTTTACACCGATTAATTAAGGCTTCTTCTTTTATTAGAGACAAATTAAGTAGAAAATCATAGTTTACTTTAGGACTGGCCTTCAAATAATAAACGAGACGAGCCTCGCTAGACAAAACACAAATGGCGGGGCCCTCGATAAGTGTTTGTGTTAAAATACTTAGACTTCAGGATGGGCCATTTAGCGAATTTCACGGCCTTCCCAAAGATATAACGCGTTAGCCTCTTATGCGCGTATTTTAATAACATTACCTTCCTAAACTCGGGTGCGCATTTATGTGACCCAAATCCAAATCTCAACGAAGTCAAAATGCGTCGAAAATCGCGGGTGCATTTATGCGACGCGGTTAGAGACATGTTTTCACGACGTTGCAATTCTCTTTAAAATAATAATAATAAAAGCGGTTAAAAAGCACATAGATTAAAACATGTTGTAAAATCAGATAAATAAGGCAAATATGACAGTTGAGCGACCGTGCTAGAACCGCGGGACCCGGGAATGCCTAACACCTTCTCCCGGGTTAACAGAATTCCTTACTCGGATTTCTAGTTCGTGGACTGTTAACAGAGTCATAATTTCCTCGGTTCGGGATTCAACCGGTGACTTGGGACACCATTAATCTCCCAAGTGGCGACTCTGAATCTTAATAATAAATCCCGCTTCGATTGTCCTTTAAGTGGAAAAACTCCTTTACAACCTTGCGGGGTGTAGCGAAAAGGAGGTGTGACAGCTCTGGCGACTCTGCTGGGGAGAAGGACCTAGAACTTCGGTTCAGGGTTCAGAATTCGAGCTTAGATATATTGTTGTATTTGGCTTTATCTGTTATCTGATTTTATTACATGTTTGGACCTAATGTGCAAAATATTGCTTTTTACCGCTTTGATGTTCTCTGGACTGTATATAAACTGTGGCGAAACCCTTGTCTTCTCACCTCCGGGGATGTTGTCACTAGTGGAGACTCCCTATTGTGTTAGTGTCATACCTTAAAGTAAGAAAGAGGCCGGACAAGTTACTAAGCCGGATGGCCTTTTGGTTCCCGGTACATAGCCCCCTCCTCGACTCGAGTTGTCCGCTCGGGTACACAGTCTAGAACATATACCCAGGTTTTGAACCTAGAATAACTCAACCTCATGCCGGATCCCTAGTAGGAACGCTTATTTGCATCATGTGCATTTGACTTAGGGGACTCAACACAGGGGTTGGGTCCGTCTAGGACAGGCGACCTGAAATGAAAAGACCATCCTGATGCATCCTACTTCCTATTTGTGCACTTATTTGCTTCGGATCTGCTTGTCGACCGGCTTGTAAAATAATGGGAGAAAATTGGAAAAAGGGAGAAAAAGAAAAGAATAATAGTATTAGGGTCGAGTGAGTTAGTCACCCGTTTTGAAAAACCCAATGCCCAAATGGTACTGAAACTCTTTTTGAGAAAATCAACAAAAACAAAAAGAAAAGTTTTTTCAAAAATAGTTTGTTTTGTTAAATCTGCCCGAACTACGCCAGTTTGATTCTCACCAGATGTGGGATACGTAGGCAACCCCCATCGGGTCCAACTTTCCTTTTGTAAAAATAGCCCAAAAACAATTTTTTTTTAATTTTGTCACAATAAGTCGGTGATGCCATTCTTGTTTAAAATAAGCCGAATGTCCTCAAAAGGGCGCCGGAAGGCTGTTTTCCAAGACAGCCACCTTGGGTCATTTGCAACGGTTGGCGAGCACAACCTTAAAATCTTCTTCCCCGAAGTGCTAAAAGGCCGTATCTGCAAAACCGAGTTTTTGTTTTTGAAATTTTCAATAAAAATAAAATGGAGTCACTTTTTCTTTTAGGCCAAAATAAGTTATTAAATCACCTTAATAAACGTGCAGGATGAGCACAATTCAAAATGAACCTTTCTCAATCATGAACAAAATCCCTTTGGAGTTGCGTCTGTGGTGGAATGATCTAGGCGAAGAAGGGCAAGACGAGGTCAAGAAATATTTGAAAGGTCTTACTGGTTTGTTGGAGATGAGGCCTCGGGGAGACATCATAAGGGCATTGGTCACATGCTGGGACCCGGCGCACAATATGTTCCATTTTTCAGATTTTGAACTCACCCCGACCTTAGAAGAAATAGCCGGGTACATTGGGAATGCTGAGCATCCTTTAAGACACAAGTACTTGGTTGCCCCGAGAACCGTAGCTATGCACAGATTCTTAGACTCACTGAAGATAAGCAAGGGGGTTGCACAACCCGGATTTGGCAGCTGGCTTTTGTACTCCACAATTTCTATACCAAAGATATGGCCACATAGGAGTGTTCAACAATCCGAAAAACAAAATATGCAGCAAAGGAAACCGCCACAAATAGGAAGAACATAGACGTTTTGCTTTTATGGTAGTTTTCTTGGGGCTTCTGGTGTTCCCGAGGAAGGATGGAAATATCGACATAAAAATAGCGGGGGTCGTCAGCACTTTTACTCACCCAGGCCAAAAGCACCCTCGCGCCCANATGTTTAAATTGTAATGCAACCTTTGGGCCTTTCAAGTCAGGTAGCAAATTTGAATTAAGGGGATTTTCAGTAATGGAGGTCCCCCTTGTTTAAGTTTGGACCTGATCTTGAAGCCCGAACCTTTTTGAATGTCTTCAATAATAATTAATTCGTAGTGCTAATTAATTAAGTTTTGTTAGAGACAATCCTTAATAGATAATAATAGTTCATTTTAGGATGGCCTTTAAAATAAACTGAGGTGCGACGCGCCAAAAAAAAATCATAAATTATGTGGCCCTCTTTAATTGCTTACATTAAAATACTTAGAAATCGGGACGTGCCATTTAGTGAATTCTCATGGCCTCCCGCAAAGTTATCAACACGTTAGTCGCTTTAGGCGCGCATTTTAATAAATCTATTTTCCTAAATTCGGGTGCACATTTATGTGACCCAAATCCAAATCTCAATGATATTAAAATATATCAAAAATCACGGGTGCATTTATGTGACGTGGTTCGAGACGTGTTTTAATAACGTTGCAATCTTACTTAAAATTAAATAAAAGCGGTAAATAATTTAAAATTGCACTATTGGTTGAAATATGTATTAAAATCAGGTAATAGGCCAATTATGATAGTTTAAGCGACTTTGCTAGAACCACGGAATCCGGGGGTGCCTAACACCTTCCCCCGGGTTAACAGAATTCCTTACTCAAGAATTTCTGGTTCGCAGACTTCACTCGGAAGTCAAAAACTTCCTCGATTTGGGATTCAAAATAAACTGGTGACTCGAGACGCCAAATAAATTATCCCGAGTGGCGACTCTGATAAATAAACAATCCCATTTCAAATAATATCACTTAAATTGGAAAAACTCCCTTATACACTATCCTTCGGGGTGGTGCGTAAAAAAGGAGGTGTGACAGCTCTGGCGACTCTGCTGGGGATACAAACCTAGAACTTCGGTTCAGAGTTTAAGAATTCGAGCTTAGAATAGCTGTTATGATTGGTTTATTTATTATCTGAGTTTCCTGCATGTTTCATCCTAATGTGCTAAGTGCTTTACCGCTGTGATATTATCTGAATTGTATATAAAACTGTTACAAAACCCTTCTCTTCTCATCTTCGGGGATATGCTCGCTGGTTGAGACTCCCTATTCTGTTAGTGTCATACCTTAAAGTAAGAAAGAGGCCGGACGAGTTACTAAGCCGGATGGCCTTTTGGTTCCCGGTACGTAGCCCCCTCCTCGACTCGAGTTGTCCGCTCGGGTACACAGTCTAGAACATATACTCAGGTTTTGACCCTAGCATAACTCGACCTCATGCCGAATCCCTAGTAGGAGCACTTGTTTACATCACGTGCATTTGACTTAGGGGACTCAACACAGGGGTTGGGTCCGTCTAGGACAGGTGACCTGAAATGAAAAGACCATCCTGATGCATCCTACTTGCTATTTGCTCATATATTTGCTTCGGATCTGCATGTTGACCGGCTTGTAAATAAAGGGAGAAGTTTGGAAAAAAAGAAAAGAAAAAGGGAATAATAGTATTAGGTTTGAGAGAGTTAGTCACCTATTTTGAAAAACCCAATGCCCAAATAGTACCGAAACTCTGCCGAATTTTTGAGAAAATCAACAAAAAACAAAAAGAAAAGTTTTTTCAAAAATAGTTGGTTTTGTTAAATCTGCCCGAACTGCGCCAGTTTGATTCCCACCGGATGTGGGATACGTAGGCAACCCCCATCAGGTCCAACTTCCCTTTTGCAAAAATAGCCCAAAACAACAAAATTTTTTGAGTTTTGTCATAAATAAGTCAGGTGATGCCATTCTTGTTTAAAAAACTAAGCCGAATGTCCCCAAAAGGGCGCCGGAAGGCTGGTTTTCCAAGAACAGCCACCTTGGGTCATTTGCAACGGTTAGCGAGCACAACCTTAAAATCTTCTTCCCCGAAGTGCTAAAAGGCCGTATCTGCAAAACCGAGTTTTTGTTTTTGAAATTTTCAATAAAAATAAAATGGAGTCACTTTTTCTTTTAG
Source organism: Nicotiana attenuata (assembly GCF_001879085.1). Classification (NCBI taxonomy): domain Eukaryota; kingdom Viridiplantae; phylum Streptophyta; class Magnoliopsida; order Solanales; family Solanaceae; genus Nicotiana; species Nicotiana attenuata. The sequence goes on along the minus strand of NW_017679675.1, from coordinate 7,486 downwards.
GCCAAAATAAGTTATTAAATCACCTTAATAAACGTGCAGGATGAGCACAATTCAAAATGAACCTTTCTCAATCATGAACAAAATCCCTTTGGAGTTGCGTCTGTGGTGGAATGATCTAGGCAAAGAAGGGCAAGACGAGGTCAAGAAATATTTGAAAGGTCTTACTGGTTTGTTGGAGATGAGGCCTCGGGGAGACATCATAAGGGCATTGGTCACATGCTGGGACCCGGCGCACAATATGTTCCATTTTTCAGATTTTGAACTCACCCCGACCTTAGAAGAAATAGCCGGGTACATTGGGAATGCTGAGCATCCTTTAAGACACAAGTACTTGGTTGCCCCGAGAACCGTAGCTATGCACAGATTCTTAGACTCACTGAAGATAAGCAAGGGGGTTGCACAACCCGGATTTGGCAGCTGGCTTTTGTACTCCACAATTTCTATACCAAAGATATGGCCACATAGGAGTGTTCAACAATCCGAAAAACAAAATATGCAGCAAAGGAAACCGCCACAAATAGGAAGAACATAGACGTTTTGCTTTTATGGTAGTTTTCTTGGGGCTTCTGGTGTTCCCGAGGAAGGATGGAAATATCGACATAAAAATAGCGGGGGTCGTCAGCACTTTACTCACCCAGGCCAAAAGCACCCTCGCGCCCATGATAGTAGCTGAAATCTTCCGTGCTCTCACAGCCTGCAAAGCCGGAGGAAACTTTTTTTGAGGGGTGTAATTTGTTGTTGCAAATGTGGATGATCGAACACCTATGCCATTGTCCTCAATTCATGAGTTATGGGTCAACGGATAAAACCTGCATAGAGGAATTTTATACGAGGATTGATGGGATCAACTTGCCTGAAGGGGTCACAGAATGGACATCATACTTTCGGTCTATCACTGCCAGTCAAATAGAGTGGACGTTTGGATGGTTACCTGTGGATGAGATCATATATATGCCAGCAACTGGGCCTCACTTTCTCTTGATGGGTCTTAAGAGTATTCAGCCTTATGCTCCGTATCGGGTTTTAAGACAACTCGGGAGGTGCCAAATAGTGCCAAAAGATGAGGATCTTAGTACCCAAGTAGTTGAGATTGGTCCTGATGGACAGTTTCCTGAATCAACAGTCCGCCAGATCTGGAGTGAATGTCAATACTTGGCAGCAACTACTTGTGTACGGGATCGATCCAAAGGAGAAGTTTCACCCGGGTATCATGCTTGGTATAGAAGGGAAATTGCATCTGGGAGGCCGGCTAAAAGACCTCACCTCCAGGATTTTGTTGAGTCATCACAAGAATAGTGGGCCTGGTTAGCCAAGGAGAATGAATATAGGGCCAAAATAGGAGAATTGGAAAAGCAGGCTCGGGACCTTCAGTTTGAAAACAGCTTACAAGCCGCAGCTGATGAGGGTGAAAAGAAGAAACTAACCCAGGAAAATGAAGCTCTTAAGGCTCAGATTCGAAAAATGAAAATAGCTGCCAGCAACTCAGAAAGAAGTCGGGCTGATGAAAGACTCATAAGCGGACTAAAAAAGAAAGTCCTCGAGTGCCAAGAAGACCTGGAAAAGTCTGAAAATAGTATAGCAAAAATCCGGGCGCAATGGGAAAAGAAAGCAGAAGAACGGGCACAATTTGTGCAGCAAATGAAGAGAAACTATGAAGGGACCATCACTAGCCTGAGAAGAAAAGTGACTACTGTCACACCTCCTTTTTTGCTACACCCGCAAGGGCATAAAGGAGTTTTTCTAATTAAAGGACAATCGAAACGGGATTTATTTGTTAAAAATCAGAGTCGCCACTTGGGAGATTTATGGTGTCCCAAGTCACCGGTTGAATCCTGAATCGAGGAAATTATTGACTCTGTTAACAGTCCGCGATCCAGAAATCCGAGTAAGGAATTCTGTTAACCCGGGAGAAGATGTTAGGCATTCCCGGGTTCCGTGGTTCTAGCACGGTCGCTCAACTGTCATATTTGGCTTATTTATCTGATTTTAGTACATGTTTCTGGATTTACGTCTTTAGCTTTGAACCGCTTTTATTATTATTGTTTATTTTAAGAGAATTGCAACGTCGTGAAACATGTCTCGAATCGCGTCACATAAATGCACCCGCAATTTTTGACATATTTCGACTTCGTTGAGATTTGGATTTGGGTCACATAAATGTGCACCCATATTTAAGAAGGTAAGATTATTAAAAACGCGCCTAAAGTAATTAACGCGTTATTATCTTTGGGGAAAGCCGTGAATTTTGCTAAACGGCCCATCCCGAAGTCTAAGTATTTTGTATAAACATTTACCGAGGGACCCACAATTTGTTTATTTTGTTTAGCGAGGCTCATCTCGTTTTATTGTTAAAGGGCAAACCTTAAGTAACTATGATTTTCTATCTTTTGTTTATCTCTAATACTAAAGAAAATTCCTAATCATTTAATATTACCTAATAGTTATTACTCCTGTGTCCATGGGCTCATATGTATTCATGTCTTAAATTATTTTGGGCTTGAACGCAGCCCG
>NW_017679675.1:0-3055 GCF_001879085.1 Nicotiana attenuata | reverse complement strand
ATTTAAATCTAAGAAGATGAGTAATGTAATAACAACCATGGAATTTCAATTAAACAAATAACAAATGTAATTAAAAATCCTAACACTAAACAAGAACTAAAACAATGGCCACTGCTAATCAGATTAAAACGTGAATTAAACAATCAAGAAATTAATTGAATTCAAATGGTAAAGACAGAGAAGAAACTTACCTATGCCAGACAGGGAAAAGATTGAGAAAAAAAATCGATAACATTATTTAGTGGCTCGAATCCAACACCAGACTCGAAAAATCAAGCAAAGTTCGAGCAACAGTGAACTCCTAGGGTTCCGCCTCCTATATGATTCGAAATTCGAGCACTTCCGGTGACGTTTGAAGGAAACCAATGAGGGATTCAAGAAGAGGAGAACCAGGAGAGTGTAGGGTGTATTTTTGGGGTCATTTGGAGGGGTGTCGCCGCCGTGCACGGCGGTGGCGGCGTTAGGGTTTGGAAGATTTGGAGTGTTTGGTTGGGGTTTGGAGGAAAATAATGCCAGATATGGGATGGGGGAACGAGGGAGATGACATGGTGAGATTTTGGGTGAGTTTGGTTGTTCTCCGCCGTCGTGGGCGATTTCCGGCGGCAGAGTTAGGGATGGATCCGGCGGAAGAGGCAGAGGGGGACATGAGTACGAGGAAGACACCACTGTCTCTAGGGGTTAGAGACAGTTTTGTGTGGGGAGTTAAATCTCATCAGGGCCGTTGGATGAGAACAAATGAATGGCCAAGATCTCTTGCAAAATTTGAACTCCAAAACGACGTAGTACTTTCCCCATACTACGTTGTTTCGTAGGTATTAGGAATTGGGGCCTGGACCGGGTAAGAAAAATGGAGCTGGGCTGGGCAGACTTGATGGGTTATTTCTTTTACTTTTTTTTTGTTTTCATTTTGTACTTTTTATATTTCCTGACTTTATGAAAAATGCAAAAAATTAAAATAAAGACCTAATATATTTTCAATGTTAAGCTAACTAATTCCTATAATTGTTTAAAAACTATTTCGTGACAAATTCAATAATTAACACTTAAAATGTAAAAGTGAACTATTTTTGTTATTTTCTTCATTTTTTATTCTAAAAACAACTTAACCACTAATCAATCCTAAAATATGAAATTAGATCCTAAATGCAAATGTCAAGTGTATATTTTATATTTTTCATATGAATCAAAAGGCACAAATAAAAATGCAAACAATTAAAAAAAAATAACACAAAAATTCAGCAAATTGCAAAATAATGAAAGAAATTATTTTGTTTGAATTTTTGGGAGTAATTCACTTAGGGCAAAAATCACGTGCTCACAGCTGCCCCTCTTTGCTCGGGAACACACAGAGTTCTCGGGCAAAGATAAGTGAGCGGATACGAGCGATTTTTGCCCGTCCGAATATTCCGTGTGAAGCATTTTTGAAAACCGTCTGACCGCACCCTGCTTCGGAGGTTGCCTACATATCCTTGGCTAAAAAGGAATCAGGTAAGTGTAGTTCGGGAAGGTTTGGCAGCTGGGACTACCAGAAGCTGTGATTTTACTGCTGTTGCTGCTGCTACTGCTCGCTGACCTCCTTATTACACCGTGTTGGAAAAAAAAAAGAAGCTAGCCTACGCTATGATCTATGAATTACAGAAAAGTCATATCTATGTCTTCAAACTTGCTCTTGTGTTGCCTTGAACTTGTATTCGTCCGATGGAATTCTTGCGTTGTTGCCTTGCATTGTGATCGGAGATGTTTTGCCGTTCCTGCGAGTGATGCTTGACTGCTGAAGTTTGAAATATGTGCTTCTATTCTCCAGGCGGGCTCCTGATTGCTGACGCTTGAAAAGTTTCCTTTGTTCTCTAGGTGAGCTCCTGATTGATGAAGCTTGAAAAGTATTCCCTTGTTCTCCAGGCGGGCTCCTGATTGATGAAGCTTGAAAAGTATTCCCTTGTTCTCCAGGCGGGCTCCTGACTTCTACAAAGCAGACAAACAAAGAAAAATTTCTGCCCCAGTGTGGTGGCTGGGCGCATCATGTTATCAGGTATTAAAAATTAACGGATAAATTTGAATTGTGCTTCCCTTGTTTTCCAGGCGGGCGTCTGACTGCTGAAGCTTGAAAGGTATTCCCTTGTTCTCCAGGTGGGCTCCTGACTGCAACAAAATAAACAAACAAAGAAAATTTTCTGCCCCAGTTTGGTGACTGGGTACAACATGTTATCAAATATTAAAAATTAAAAGCTAAAATTGAATTGCACTTCCCTTGTTCTCCAGGTGGGCGCCTGACTGCTGAAACTTGAAAAGTATTCCCTTGTTCTCCAGGCGGGCTCCTGATTGCTGAACTTGAAAAGTATTCCCTTGTTCTCCAGGTGGGCTCCTGACTGCAACAAATAACGAAAACAGAGAACATTTCCTGCCCCAGTTTGGTGACTGGGTACAGATGTGAGTATTAAACTGAATTATTCTACCAAGAATGTGAAAGCCAAATCCTATTATCCAGAAAGGTCCTGATAACTCCTAACAATTACGAACCTAAGCTATATCTTCTAAAGGTATTACTCCCACTACATTTGTTGTCTTAAAAGGTCTTAAACTACTTCCCATTATCCAGGCGGGTCCTGACAACTTCTAGTTAAAAGACAGTGTTAACCTAAGCTATATCTACTGAAGGTACGACTTCCACTGTATTTTGTTATCTAAGCAGACCTTAAAACTACTTCCCATTATCCAGGAGGGTCCTGAAAAATCAAAACTCGAGTCTCATCTTAAGTGTGCCAATTCTACGGCTGAACAGTATCTTGTTGCCTAAAGGAGGTCTTAAAACTGTGTCCCATCATTCAGGAGGGTCCTGACACTCCTAATTGAATCCTATCTTAGACAACCTATGTTCTTTGGGATACATTTGTGCTAAATTATGCTATTCATGATTGTTTTGAAAACCTAGTCCCATTTTCCAGGAGGGTCCTGAAAGTTTCCAGTCATACCTGTTTGGGTGCTACCTTTCCTTACGGAGGGTTTTTCCGAAATGAACGGAATATCTGCCCCTGTTTCAATCAAAGAAAAGTCTTGT
>NW_017679674.1:6532-16012 GCF_001879085.1 Nicotiana attenuata | reverse complement strand
ATAACCCTCACTAACTTGTTACCTTTTTGTTTTTACTTTTGTTTTATTCCCCTCCCCAAGAGGCTAGTTCGTGCACTCTGGCATCATCATCCTACTCCACAAGATCTAAGGGCCCTCCACCTCTTCCTCCTCCGAGTCCTATCAGAAACAAGAACAAAGCAAAAATGGAAGACTTGAGCAACATCAGGAATGAGAACTCAGTTGAAAGGGTAGAGGTTCCTCAAGGTATTCAGTGTTCCAAAGAAAGCGCCACCCAGCTCGAACAGAAGTTACTGAAATTCCAAGAAGAACTAGAACAAGTTCAGAACTTGGCAAATTTGTCATTTTCCCTCACTACCCCGGATGTCAATTTTCCCAATGCTCAAAATCCTATACCTCCACAGAACACCCCGAAACCACAGAAACAACCCACTCCCCATCAGAACTGCAACACATGTCATACTTCAAACAACACCCCGCACTTCATTCCCGAACCACTAAACACAAATGATCATCCCCACCATACCCCCATCTATGTGGAAACCATGCCACAATATACTCAACCTATCTCAAGCACACCGGAGTCTGACGACAAAGACTATCACATCAAGAACCTGGCCGCAGAACTTAAGAAACTGACTAGCCGAGTCCAGGGTGTTGAAGGAAACAAAGGTATTTAGGGGCTGAATTATGAGGACCTTTGCATTCAGCCAGACGTCGAACTTCCCGAGGGGTACAAACCTCCCAAGTTCGAGATGTTTGATGGCACAGGAGATCCCAGGTTCCATTTGAGGACATACTCCGATAAGCTGGTCGGAGTCGGAAGAGATGAAAAGATTCGCATGAAGCTCTTTATGAGAAGTTTGAAAGGTGAAGCTCTATCTTGGTACATTAGCCAAGACCCCAAGAAGTGGACAAGCTGGGTAGGAATGGCGTCCGATTTCATGGACAGGTTCAGATTCAACACGGAGAATGCGCTAGATGTATTCTACATCCAGAATTTGAAGAAGAAACCCACGGAGACATTCCGCGAGTATGCTACTCGTTGGAGATCAGAGGCTGCTAAGGTCAGGCCGGCCTTGGAAGAAAAACAGATGAACAGGTTTTTCGTCCGAGCTCAGGATCCACAATATTATGAGAGGTTGATGTTGATCGAAGGCCAGAAAATCTCCGACATCATCAAGCTAGGAGAAAGGATTGAGGAAGGCATTAAAAGTGGTATGGTCACTAATTTTGAGGCATTGCAGGCTACCAACAAGGCTCTACAGTCTGGTGGCACGTCCAAGAAAAAGGATGTGAGTGCCGTGATGGTTGCACAGAGAACGAAATCCCCAGTAAAATACCAATCTTACCCAATACCTCCTCTCACATATCAACCCATCCCTAATTACCAAGCACCTCCGCCCTCTTACCAAATTCTACCACTGACTTACCAATCATCTCCATCCCCCACATATCAACCTACCTCGCCAAGATATTCCCAACCCGCACCCGTTTACCAAGCCTATAATGCTCAGCCCTCTCATTATCAATCACCTCCCGCCCGCCAAAACTTCCCTAGACCACGCCCTAATTTCGACCGTAGACCTCCTAAGCAATACACCTCCATCGTCGAACCAATCGACCAGCTATATGAAAGGCTCAAAGCTGCTGGTTACGTCACCCCAATCCCTTCCATAACTCCAGAAAATCCTTCCCAATGGGTCAACCCGAACAAAACCTGTGCATACCATTCCGGCATGAAGGGGCATACCATTGATGAATGCCGATCTCTGAAGGATAAAATCCAAGCCTTAATTGACAACAAGATTATCGTGGCGAAAGAGCCCGCTCCCAATGTTCGCAACAATCCCCTACCTGATCATAAGGGTGGAGGTGTGCACATGATCGAGGTAGAAGATGATTGGGACCCCAAAGGATCGATCGGATTAATCGCTGAAGATGACGAGCCAAAGAAACCAACGGTCACACTTAATCCGATTGTAGTCCAGATTCAGCCTTCTAAAGACGCTGAAGTGAACATATCTATACCACTTGAGTTCAAGGCACCTCCTTCTGCAAAAACGCAGGGACCAATCGAGGTCGAGTTTGGGTCCCCAAAGGCGCCTGAGCCCTTTGAAGTTGCTGTATTACCTTCCAAGGCAAGGGTGCCTATTCCAGTAGCTATGACAGCGATAGCACCGTTCCACACAAAAGCTATACCGTGGGACTACACAGCCGAGGCAAGAAGAAAAGGGAAGGTCAAGTTCGGGGAAGCTGTTGCGGCACAGGGTATGACGAGAACCGGTAGGGTTTATACTCCGGAGCATTTAGTTGAATCAAGTAAGCAGGCTTCTGGACGGCCTATTGAAACTGGACCCGATGATCTCTGGAGGAAGATACAAGCAAAAGAGTACTCAGTCATTGATCAACTGAATAAAACACCGGCACAGATCTCCATCCTAGCTCTGCTGCAAAGCTCCGATGCGCATAAGAATGCCTTGTTGAAGATACTGAGTGAGGCATATGTACCCAGCAACATAACTGGAGGAGAAATGGCGAACATGGTAGGGAAGATGTTGGAGAGTCATAAAATCACTTTCCACGAGGATGAGTTGCCCCCGGAAGGGTTAAGCCACAACAAAGCGTTGCACATCACTGTGCAATGTGAAGACTATTTCATCACCAGGACTTTGATTGACGGAGGGTCCAGCCTAAACATTTGCCCATTGGTGACTCTCCAAACATTAGGGAAAAGCCTGCATGAGATCAAAGATGGAGCCATCAACGTCAAAGCTTTCGACGGCTCCCAAAGGTCCACCATTGGGGAAATCAGTTTGTGTCTGCAAATGGGGCCGACTTGGTTCGATGTCGACTTTCAAGTGATAGACATCCCAGCGTCCTACAATCTGTTATTGGGACGGCCCTGGATTCACGCCGCCGAATCTGTAGCATCAACCCTGCACCAGGCAGTGAAGTTCGAGTGGAATCACCAAGAGGTGATTATTCATGGCAACGGTAGTAATCCTATATATAGTCACCAGACCATCCCAACGATCGGAGGAAGAAGGAAGCTAGGCGGAGAAACCTACCATCACATTGAGCGAGTCAACGCCGTGGACAAGGATATGTGGTGGGATAACAAAATCGAAAGTATACTGAATTGGAGCGGATATGAACCTGGCAAGGGGCTAGACAAGAACCTCCAGGGAACCACTAAACCTATCAAACTGAAGAAGCACGGCACCACCTTCGGGTTGGGGTATGGATATACTTGGAAAGAATTCAAGGATTGGTCGCCACCATGGCGCAGTCCCTATTACCCACTGGAGCATCCGATACCTCTCCTGGAGCAGACTTTCCAGCCAGCAGATGTCGTATATGGGTCAGAAGAAGAGGAAGCATTAGCAGCAATGAGGAACTTGTTCCTGGGGGATGATAATATGGACTGTTGCGTCATTTTCGAGGAGGGAGGGGAGGAAGGCCCTTCCATACAAGCCGTGAGCCGAGGAGCGCCTCAATAATTGGTCCATCAAAACCACCAAGGCTCGGAAAGCTTCGGGGTAGCAAGGCTGAACAAAGCACTATGCATTATCTTTTACTTTTCACTAGTTGATTTCCTTTCCGTACTTTCTTTAAATTTCGAAAAGAGCTCCGATATTCAAAACAATTATGGAATTTATCAAAGTATTTTAGTTTCTTATAAATCTTTCTCTTATTATTTCTCTATCATTTACTTTATTTACACAACATTACTATTACTTATCTTGATGAACCGACGAATGTGACATGCGACGAGATAACGCAACAAACGGATATAGACTCAGAAGAGGATGATATACCAGAAGAGGTTGTTAAAGAGGTTGAGAACTTTGAAAATAGGCCTAAGTCTAACTTGGATGAAACTGAGGTTGTCAACTTGGGGGATACAGAGAATGGCAAGGAAACGCGCATCAGTGTTCACCTGTCACCATCAGAAAAGGAAGAGTACACGAAATTCTTAAAAGAATATGAGGACATATTTGCCTGGTTGTATGATGATATGACCGGTCTCAGTACATCCATTGTAGCTCATAAACTGCCGACAGATCCGACATGTCCGCCGGTAAAGCAGAAGCTCAGAAAGTTCAAGCCAGACATGAGTTTGAAAATCAAGGAGGAAGTTACCAAACAAGTCAAAGCCAAGGTCCTCAGAGTAGTGGAGTATCCAACATGGTTGGCCAACATTGTGCCAGTGCCAAAGAAGGACGGGAAGGTCAGAGTCTGCGTTACTACCGGGATCTCAACCGGGCCAGTCCGAAAGACGACTTCCCCTTGCCGAACATACACATCCTGATTGACAACTACGCCAAGCACGAGTTGCAGTCATTTGTCGATTGTTTTGCTGGGTATCATCAGATATGGATGGACGAAGAAGACGCGGAGAAAACGGCTTTCATTACACCGTGGGGGATGTATTGTTACAAGATGATGCCATTTGGATTAAAGAAAGCTTGGGCCACCTATATGAGGGTCATGACTACTATTTTCCATGACATGATACACAAAGAGATCGAGGTGTATGTAGACGATGTCATCATCAAATCCAAGAAAGCCACTGACCACATGGAAGATCTGAGGAAGTTCTTCAACAGATTGAGAATGTACAACTTGAAACTGAATCCCGCCAAATGTGCATTCGGGGTTCCTACCGGAAAACTGCTTGGGTTCATCGTAAGTCGACGAGGAATAGAACTAGATCCATCGAAGGTTAAGGCCATTAAAGACTTGCCACCGCCAAAGAACAAGAAAGAGGTTATGAGTTTCTTGGGGAGACTCAACTACATCAGCCGGTTCATAGCTCAGTCCACTATCATTTGTGAGCCAATCTTTAAGATGTTGAAGAAGGACGCCGCCACTAAATGGACTGATGATTGTCAGAAAGCCTTCAACAGAATCAAGGAATACCTGTCAACGCCGCCAGTTCTGGTTCTGCCCGAACCAGGTAGACCGCTATTGCTCTACCTTGCAGTACTGGGTGGGGCATTCGGTTGTGTTTTGGGACAACATGATGAAACGGGGAGAAAGGAGCAGGCTATCTACTACCTCAGCAAGAAGTTCACCCTGTACGAGGCCCGGTACTCCCTACTAGAACGCACTTGTTGTGCTCTAACTTGGGTAGCTCAGAAGTTGAGGCATTATTTCTGTGCCTATACCACTTATCTCATATCTAGGATGGATCCGCTGAAGTACATCTTTTAGAAGCCCATGCCCATGGGCAAGCTAGCCAAATGGCAAATCCTGCTGAGTGAATTTGATATTGTCTACGTAACTCAAAAAGCGATCAAAGGACAAGCACTGGCAGATCATCTTGCCAAAAATCCCGTGGACGGGGAATACGAGCCTCTAAAGACGTATTTTCCTGACGAAGAGGTCTCTTTCATAGGAGAAGATATTGCAGAATCCTATGATGGCTGGAGAATGTTTTTCGACGGAGCAGCAAACTTCAAAGGAGTTGGCATAGGGGCAGTTCTAGTATCGGAAACAGGTCAGCATTATCCAGTGTCCGCCAAGCTCAGGTTCCCGTGCACCAACAACATGGCCGAGTACGAAGCCTGTATCTTAGGGCTCAAGCTGGCTATTGATATGAACGTTCATGAGTACTAGTGATTGGGGATTCGGATTTGCTTATACATCAGGTCCGAGAAGAATGGGCAACCAAGAACTCCAAGATACTCCCGTATTTGCATCATGTACAGGAGTTGAGGAAGAGGTTTACAAAGACAGAATTCCGACATGTTCCCAGAATCCAGAATGAATTCGCCGATGCATTGGCTACCCTGTCATCCATGATACAACATCCAGACAAAAACTTCATTGATCCCATTCCAGTAAAAATCCATGATCAGCCAGCCTATTGTGCTCATGTCGAGGAAGAAGCGGACGGAAAGCCCTGGTTTCACGATATCAAGGAATTCTTGGCCGAAGGAAAATATCCAGAGCTTGCAAACGCTACTCAGAAGCGCACACTGCGAAGGTTATCCAATCACTTCTTTCACAGCGGAGGAATCCTGTATAGGAGGACTCCCGATTTGGGATTGCTAAGGTGTGTCGAAGCAAAGGAAGCGTCCAGGTTATTAGAAGAAGTTCATGCAGGGACCTGTGGCCCACATATGATGGTTTCGTCTTAGCCAAGAAAATACTCCGAGCTGGTTATTTTTGGATGACTATGGAGACGGACTGCATCCAGTATGTCTGAAAATGCCATCGCTGTCAGATACATGCGGATATGATAAAGGTGCCTCCCAATGAGCTTAATGCAACGAGCTCGCCATGGCCGTTCGCCGCTTGGGGAATGGATGTCATCGGACCTATTGAGCCCGCCGCATCAAACGGGCACAGGTTCATTCTAGTGGCAATTGATTATTTCACCAAATGGGTTGAAGCAGCATCATATAAGGCAGTGACCGAGAAGGTTGTGGCAGACTTTGTCCGCGACCATATCATTTGCCGGTTCGGCATCCCAGAGTCAATCATTACTGATAATGGTTCCATCTCAACAGTGACCTGATGAAAGCAATGTGTGAAACCTTCAATATTAAGCACAAGAATTCTACAGACCTCAGATGAATGGAGCTATAGAAGCAGCCAATAAGAACATCAAGAAGATACTAAGGAAAATGATAGAGAAACACAAGCAGTGGCACGAAAAGCTATCATTTGCTTTATCGGGGTACCGCACCATGGTTCGCACATCAACCGGGGCGACTCCCTATATGTTGGTTTATAGTACCGAGGCAGTCATTCCGGCCGAGGTAGAGATTCCCTCCCTGAGGATTATACAGGAAGCAGACCTTGAAAATGCAGAATGGGTAAAGAGTCGCTACGAGCAGTTAGCTCTCATAGATGGGAAGAGAAAGAATGCAATTTGCCATGGTCAATTGTATCAGAACAGAATGACCAGAGCTTTCAACAGAAGAGTCAAGCCAAGACAATTTACACCAGGACAGTTAGTGTTGAAGAAAATTTTCCCGCATCAGGACGAAGCCAAAGGAAAGTTCTCTCCTAACTGGCAAGGCCCGTACATGGTTCACCGGGTCCTAACAGGAGGAGCCCTCATACTCGCAGAAATGGATGGAGAAGTCTGGCCAAAGCCAATTAATTCAGATGCAGTCAAGCGTTATTATGTGTAATCATTATGATTTCTTTATGATGTAATTTGAACTACGTCTGACCTGATTCCCGTTTAAGAGGGGATACGTAGGCAGCCTTATGGGTTCGGTCACAATTCAATAAAATATCATTTTCCCCCGATATTGTAAACTGGGGCAGAATTTTGAGGAGGACCCTCAAAATTCCGAAGTCAACTTTCAGCCATTCGTCGCACGCAGCCGTCAGAAGTACCAGCCCAGTAAACTGGGGCAGTATTTTGAGGAGGACCCTCAAAATTCCGGAGCAGAAAAAAAGAAGTCGCAATGTCTTGAACCGCGTCGCAGTCGTCGGTTCATCTAAAAGAAAATCATTTTGTTATGTAGTTACATCATATTTTTTTGATCATGCATGGCTACTATCAAATTGCTTTGTTTAGCGATGACCCCAATGAAAACAAGAGTCGAGTAGGACGAGCGGAGTCCACGGGAAGACAAACTAACCTTCCCCCTTGACAAAACTCACGATCTTTCTTTGAATGCAGGCACCCCAAGACATAGAACCATCAGATACGGTTGCATACTCCTATTTTGCAGGAGTACAACTCTCAGAATCATCGCTCACTTATAAGTGTTTTCCGCACATGACATCCCCAGCGGCCACAATGACACAATCAACTATCAGCTATCGTCTATCAACTAAGAGATTTCGTTACTCTCCACCTTTATTTCTTGCATTGCATAAGGCTACCTTTCTGTCTTCCGAGACTAAGCATTGTCTCCATCCTGCATTTCCTTGCATTGCATAAGGCTACCTTTCTACCTTCCGAGGTTAAGCACTACCTCCATCCTGCATTTCCTCGCATTGCATAAAGCTACTTTTCTGCCTTCCGAGGTTAAGCTCTACCTTCATCCTGCATTTCCTTGCACTGTATAAGGCTACTTTTCTGCCTTCCGAGGTTAAGCTCTACCTCCATCCTGCATTTTTCTTGCATTGCATAAGGCTACCTTTCTGCCTTTCGAGACTAAGCATTGTCTCCACCTGTCGGCTGAAATATCGCCAATTTTATTTAAATCCTGCATGGCTGAAATATCGCCAACTTTATTTAAATCTCTGCATGGCTGAAATATCGCCAATTCTATTTAAATCTCTATGTCGGCTGGAATATCGCCAATTTTATTTAAATCCTACATGGCTGAAATATCGCCAACTCTATTTAAATCTTTGCATCGGCTGAAATATCGCCAGCCCTATTTAAATCTTTACAATTTAAATCTTGCATGGCTGAAAGATCGCCAACCTTTATTTAAATCTTGCATGGCTGAAAGATTGCCAACTTTATTTAAATCCCTTACATGGCTGAAATATCGCCAACTTTATTTATACTTTACATTGGCTGAAACATCGCCAAATCCTGCATCTCATGGTCTGAAAGATCGCCAAATTTTCCAAAGGCGTCATTGTTCGGAGGCACCATTTTCATAGCCCGAGAACGACCCCTTCTTTATCTTTTGCATATCATTATTCAAAGGCATCATGGTTCGGAGGCACCATTTTCATAGCCCGAGAACATCATTTCATAGCCTGTGAATCCTCTATTATACGCTCCATGGCCCAGGACGTCATGGTCTGAGGACGTCATCCTATCCGTTCAAAGACAGCATTCATGGTCCAATGGGAACTTGCATCACGTTTAAATTTATGCACGATATATGCTCGTATTGCTTATTTGCAGGTACACCGGCCTATTAATCCCTAACCGTCCTTCCCAACCCGAATATTGCATCCATCATTCGAAATCTCCATCGGCATGTTCCGCCGACGGATTCCCCGAACTACATGTGGCTTGATTCCTGTAAGACCAGGGATATGTAGGCAGCTCAAGAGCCAGAGCTCGGTCAAAACCTTTCAAATCGTTTCTTTCGGTCAAAATTGGCCATCATATCTTTACCCGACAACTCTTTCATCCTTCTCGGGTAAAGAGGGGCAGCTGTTGATACCCAATTTTTTCCTACATATTTTTATACTCAAAATATCCTCAAAATAGCATGTACATGCATATATAAGCATGCCCTAAAGTTTGGTATTTTTTCTCTTATTTTTAAAGATTTTTAAATCAATTTATTGTCTATTTTAATACTACAAAATTCAATAATTATTTCCAAACTAGCATTTTTTGGTGAATAATTTATTTCATTATCATATTTACACTAAGATATAATTGGGGTAATTTTTGCATATTTTCTATAAATTTATTTGATATTTCTATGCTAAAATTGCATAAAATAGCAATTATAGCCTATATTGCGATTAATAGCATTTTACAATTATAAAATTGCTCCCAGTATTTTTAGATTAACATTTATATATTATTAATTAATTCAGTGCTTTTAA
>NW_017679674.1:0-5072 GCF_001879085.1 Nicotiana attenuata | reverse complement strand
AATGGTTGTGTTTGTTCATCTCTTGTTCCTTCCTGGCTAATTTTGTTTGTTACTCTTGTTCATTCACCTCTATTTATATGTTGAGAATGCAGAATCATGACTTCACGTGATTGATTCTGATTTTCCTTGATTGATTGGTGTATTTAAAATTTTTTTTTAAACCCTAGCATTCTACTCGCCCGTTTGAATTAATTGATTTTTTGTTACCTTATTTGTTATAGTACTCTGTTCTTTTAAGCCTTTCCTTAATTGTAATTTTCCTGAATTTGGTCTTAATTGGTTACTATATGCATACTGAACCTTGACTCATTCCTTATTTAACCCTGCCCTGATTTTTTCTACTTGCCTTATATGGTGCTGAATCTTTTCGTTTGATTTTGATTCCCTCAATTAATGGGAGTACTTCCTTGATTCTTTAATTAATTGATCCCGGGTTCTTCAATTAACAGTTTTCTATGATTTTTACCTTATTTTACCACCTACTTTCAACTATAAATACACGACAAGTCTTCCTGGCTTACACACACTGAATACTTTAAAAATCTGCATTCTCTCTTGCTCTTTGTTCTATTGCTATTCTCTGCTCCTGCTTATTATTAGCCGGCTGAAAGCCAAGGCTAAGATAGTGTTACTACCTTGTCTTTGCATCCTTCTTTTGCTCTTTTACTGGTATGTCCTAATTAATTTTCAAGTCTCACACCAATGTGTTTATTTTTGCTTCAGTTCATTATCTTTGTGATTTTCTTCTACTTATGCTTCTCTTGTTCAATGTGTAATTGATTCTTTGCTTTAAATACTTCACCATGTCTTCTGATTTACATGCTAAGTCTGACTTTGTCTATTCCTTGCTATGCCTATGTCCTATTGCTATACATTAGCATGCCTAAATTTACCACTTCCCAGTTCCCCTGATCCTTGGCACTCTGTATGTCTTTCTTGGTTTGCATGTCATGATTGTTCCCCTGTTGTTGTCTAAGGCTTATGTTTAAGCCTGACCAATTCTTGGTCCCCTGAATCTTCTGATTTTGTGTAGTCATCTTTAATATTGTGATCTGTTTGCTCCCTTTCTCCCATGACCGTTGTATGCAATCTTATGCTATTAAACTATTGTCCCTGCTGTTTTCTTTTAAAACAACCCCCCCCTTTTTTTTTGAAAACTTCTCTTCCTGCACTTCACACTACTCTTAGAGAATAGGTTCTGCCCCTTCGTGTGAGCATTGCTTTGAGTACCTTTGAGTGCTCACTGAACTTTGACACACAAGGTTGGTATTCCACACTGCACATGTCCTGCATTTTCTTTTAAATGTCTAGGTGCTGGTAATGGCCAGGGGCCCTAGGGAGCTTTGCCGCACCTAGACCATGGCAAAGGCTGTGAACTTGAAGGGGTTGAGGTTGGAAGACTGGGCCTGATTGAAGGCTCCCTATAGAGTAACTTCTTATTTTTGATCTTGTTTACTGTAATTAAGATTATATGGGTTTGTAATAATTTGTAAGCAAACGATTGGGATTGAAAAGTGAATATGGGGGGAGGGTTATGCATGCTTAGTATAAATAATGGGTAGAAAACATGCTTATAGGATTTTATTTATTTGCGCAATAGACAACTTGCATAGGACATGCATCTCATTCATTAGAGATCCTGCTTTAGGTTCTTTACTTTCAGCCTGTCATTACGCTCATCTTGTAACCACGATCAGTTAATAACCAGCAAATAACTAACAACAAGCCAAATAACTCGTCATTACTGCATTGGCATATTAGAAATCATGTTTTTTTAGGGACTCTTCTGTGCATTAGATATCCTGCCCATAGGACTTCTCACTCGTTCGAGTTGCAGTAGTTAATTCACGTTTAGCTAATAACTTTGTTAAAATATGGCTAAGTGGTTTGAAACGTTTTCTGCAAATGTCTTATCACGCGTACCTTTATAAGTCAGAATCAAAATATGTGTGTTCATTCTCTAACTACCAGACAATATGTAACGACGCCTAGGCAAACTTCAGGTCCGATAAGAACTGATCAATTGTGTTTCTATTAGCCTAAAACCAACCAACTTCTTTAAGTTTTAACTCTACCATTCCTATTCTTGTTTTGATTTTCTGAACTTCACTCAGCTTTTTTCTTAAACAAAACTCTGCTGAAAACGATTTTGAAATGAGGCACCTACTTAATTTTATTGAGCTTCTGATTTTATTTACTAGGTTACTCATCTTTGCCCTGAATCGTGCTATTATTGCTACTACTTCGTTTTCAAAACCAAGTTTTAACTGCTCATATCTTTTGAGACCTTAATTGTGTTTAAGTCATGCTATTTATGTGTTTTGTTTTAGGAGGTATATATGAGCCTTTATATGTTTACATGCTTCCCCCAACATGCAGTATATGTTTTGTATGTCGCCTTAGATTTTTATCCTTTGAAACCAATCAGCCTAATATCCTACCCTTTAGGATTAGTGGTCCTAAGTTCCTCCGGGACTGATAAGATGGGGGCGGGTAATAGCATGCAATAGGTAAAACGAGACCATTCCGCGTTTAATACCTTAACGGGGTGGGAACGGGTAGATATGGATATGATGACCACGCGATAACACCACGTGTATAAACGGTTACCGGGTGCTGTGTGGAGTGATCCATATTATGTATAAACCTAGGACCCCCTCCCTCATTTGTCCACTTTATTTCAGAATTTCAACTACTTTTTCGCCAAAACTTCAGCTTTTAAACTGCTTGCAACAACTATATGAAAATTTCTTCCTTTATTCAAGATTTCAAAACTGCTTCCTCTATCAAAATTCAGTTTCTTTAACTTCCTTAATCTCTTGCAACTATTATGTGAAAACCCCTTTGTATTTGTTTGCCTACTTGTTGTTTTCATTTAAAGTCACAATATGATATGGCCGGTAACCACACTAGTGGATCTTGAGGGGTTCCTAACACCTTCCCCTCGAGATAATTTCTAGCCCTTACCCGAACTCTGGTTTTCCAACTCAAAAACTCTTAGTGTCCTAATGCACTTAATCATTAGGTGGCGACTCTTCAAATCCAAAAACCCAAATCCCAAAAGGGAATAGAGTTGTCCGCCCAAATGTCGTAAACCCGATTTCGCGAGAAAAAGGGGGCATCGACATGCATGAGTCTTGCTCAGACGGTCGCAGTTTCTACTGCCGCAGCCACTTCTCAGGCCTGGGGAGGCACTCAGACTCTCACCGCCCACACGCCCGATCAGGTTGTTCAGGGATTGCAGACACTGGAGGCACCACTAGTCCAGCCAGTGGCAGGTGCTCAGGGTTATATAGCTCCGGTATGCCAGAGGACGAGCAGCGTAGATTGGAGAGGTTTGGCAGACTCCAGCCTCCGACTTTCGGTGGTGCAGAGGGCGAGGATGCCCAGGGCTTCTTAGATGGATGTCAGAGGATTCTTCGCACCGCGGGTATTCTGAAGACCAGTGGGGTCGCATTCACGACTTTTCAATTTACTGGAGCTGCCTTCACTTGGTGGGATGCATATGAGAGGCGTAGGCTTGTTGGTGCGGCGCCCCTTACCTGGCAGCAGTTCTCCTCTCTCTTTCTAGAGAAGTATGTGCCACAGTCCCGCAAGGAGGAGCTGCGTAGGCAGTTCGAGCAGTTGCGATAGGGAGATATGACTGTGACACAGGCATGAACACATATAGCAAAAAGCATGAGCCTGAACACATATAGCAAAAAGTAAGTCAACAACCTAGGCTAGCATGAACGCAGAATGTAAAAGAATCTCTGTAGAAATCCGGTATGAAACAAGAGAACAACCTCGAACATAATAGGAAATAAAACAACGAGAATAAACACACATAAGGGAGAGTAAAAGAATCAGAAAACATTTTAGGAGCCATTTTCAGAAAACCCTAAAATTGATTTGAACAGTTTTGAAAAAGGAAATTTAGGGAAAAACTCTAAAATGTTACCAACAGCATAGATCTAGCACAGATCTAAAAGAATAAACGAAAAGGAACCTCGAATATGCTAGGGCTTCTGAGAACCCTAAAGGACGAGAAAGGCTTGGAAGTCACGAGAACGGATCTGAGTTGATAAGGTCGAATCCAGGCTCAAGAGGCCAAGATATGCCGGAGCAAGGCCGGAAACAGCCAAAGAATCTCGAATCGACCAAAGTCTGGATGAAGACCCTTGAGGTCTAGCCTCGAATCTTCAGTGAGCAGGCCTGTGGGAGCAGTAGGTGGTGAGTAGAGGTCGTCCATGGTTAGATTAGCCATGGATTCCGGTGGTTTGAGGTCGAAGAGGGGGTAGGCGGCTATTAGGGTTTCAGGTGGGTGAGAGAGTTTGAGAGAGACGGGGGATTAGAGGCGGCGGGTCTTTGGAGAAAAATGGGGGAGGTTTGGGGGGTCGGTTTTAGGAGTTAAAAAAGTGGTTAAGGGTAAGGGGGAGCCTGGGCCGTTGATCAAAATGATCAACGGCTCAGATTAAAAGGGACACGGGCCGGTTCGGGTGATTGGGTGTTGGGTCGGGTGGATTAGGAAATTGGATTAGGTAATTGGGTTCAATTTGGGGCTGAGATTGGGGCCCAATTCCGGTTAAAATTGAAATGCAAAAAGGGTTAACTTTTAAATAGCCACTTTTCCCTTGTTTAATTTATAAAAAATAGCAAAATAATTTCTGGAAGTAAATCAAACGTGCTAAAATGATTAATAATAGATAATTATCAAATTAAAAATACTGGGGCCAATTTTATAAATATAATTACAATTAAATCTTAATAGGGCCTAATATTGCAATTATGTGCAATTTAATTTTAAAAAATACTAAATAAATTTGTAAAAAATATGCAAAAATCACGTTAGCCATATTTTGGTGTAAATATGAGAATAAAAAATAGGTTGTCCACCAAAATGATAACTTTGGGAATAATTATTGGATTTTATGGTATAAAAATAGGCAATAAATTGGTTTTAAAAATCATTAAAAATTTGGTAAAGTACCAAAACTCTTGTGTGTGCTCATATATGCACATAAATTTTTTTATGAAAGTATTTTGGGTATAAAAAATATTTAGGGAAAAATTGGGTAATCTAACACCGATCT
>NW_017679673.1:0-16013 GCF_001879085.1 Nicotiana attenuata | reverse complement strand
ATGTGAGAAGTACTGGAGATTAATCGAGACTAGGCAGATGAATTACGAGCAAGAAGGAAGATGAACAGTGAAATTTTGAGTTCAAGAGTGAAAAGTTCGAAATGTGTAAAAGGAGGGCCTCAGGCCCTATTTATAGAAAAGGTCCTGGGGCCCAGCTTACCAACCCAATGCGGACCGCACAAAATGCAGTGCGGTCCGCACCACATAGTGTTATGCAAGTTTGAGAAAGGCAACCACTGCGGTCCGCACAAAATGCTTTGCGGCCGCAGTGGTCCACTGCGGACCGCACAAAATATAATGCGGCCGCGGTGGAAAACTTCAGAGAGCTGTTATTTTCCTCCATCATTAGTGCGGTCCGCACCAAATTTGCGTCCCCCGCATTAGGTTCTTTGCAGCCACACAAAATGTAGTGCGGTCCGCATTTCAAACTTCAGAGACTTGAACAATTTTTCCTCTATGTCCTGCACTGCTTCAACACAATCCTGTAACATCTCACGACCAGTCAGTCCAAAAATAAATCCTATACTACAATGAAAATCAAAGAAAAACAAGAAGAAAAACACATGGGTTGCCTCCCAAGAAGCGCCTGATTTAACGTCGCGTCACGACGCATGTTACCATCCAATCATTTGAAATGAAGAAGTGACACCACATGGCTATCATCAAATTTGCCTAAGTAGTGCTTGACCCTGTTCCCATTAACCCTGAAAATCTCCCCATTCTTGTTCTTCAAATCAACGGCACCAAACGGGGTTACAAACACCACCTCAAAAGGTCCGCTCCATTTTGACTTTAGCTTTCCGGAAACAACCGTAACCGAGAGTTGAACAAGAGAACCAAATCACCCACTTTAAACTCCTTGCCACGAGCATATTTATCATGAAGGTATTTCATCTTGTCCTTGTACAAGGAAGAACTGGAGTAGGCATGGAATCAGAATTCATCAAGTTCATTGAGTTGCTCAACACGGAGATTTGCTGCCACATCCCATTCAAGGTTCAATTTCTTCAAAGCCCACATGGCCTTGTGCTCTAACTCAACCGGTAAATGGCAAGCTTTCCCAAACACCAACCGGTACGGAGACATACCAATCGGAGTCTTGTAAGCAGTTCGGTAAACCCATAGAGCATCATCCAACTTCTTAGACCAATCGGTCCTTTTGGCATTGACGTTTTAGACAAAATGCTCTTGATTTCCCTGTTAGAGACTTCAACTTGGCCACTCGCTTGAGGATGATAAGGAGTAGACACTTTGTGGTTGACACCATACTTAGCAAGCAAGGTGTCAAAAGCTCTATTGCAAAAATATGATCCTCCATCACTTATAATTGCACGAGGAGCGCCAAACCCTGTAAAAATGCTCTTCTTTAGAAATGCAACCACACTCCTAGCTTCATAGTTGGGCAAAGCCACGGCCTCGACCCATTTTGAGACATAGTCAACCGCCACTAGAATGTAGGTGTTCCCGCACGAGCTTACAAATGGCCCTGAAATCAATACCCCACACATCAAAGATATCCACTTCTAGAATGGTGTTGAGAGCCATCTCATTTTTCTTCGAAATACTGCCCGCTCTTTGACATTGATCACACCTTTTCACAAGATCACTTACATCTTTATACAAAGTTGGCCAATAAAACCCACAACTCAGAACTTTCGAAGTTGTCCTTGCCCCTCCATGATGGCCACCATAGGGAGAGGAATGACAAGACTCTAAGATACTCGATTGCTTCTCCTAAGGGACACACCTCCAGATCACTCCGTCGGTGCAAATATTGAATAAGTACGGCTCATCCCAATAGAAATCCAGACTTCCCGTTTGAGCTTCTTCCTTTGGTTAGAAGAGAGCTCACACGGGATGATGCCAGTCACAAGGAAATTAGCAACATCCGCAAACCATAGCATATCACTCATTGACACAGAAAGTAGTTGCTCATCGGGAAATGCATCATTGATCTCTAGGCCATCACACGGCCTTCCTTCCTCCTCCAAGCGGGACAAGTGATCCGCCACTTGGTTTTCACTACCTTTCCGGTCCACAATTTCCAAATCAAACTCTTGAAGTAATAAGACCCATCGCATCAGTCTAGCTTTGGAGTCTTTCTTTGTCATCAAGTACCTAAGAGTTGTATGATCAGTGTGCACTATGACCTTGGCTCCCATAAGATATGGCCGAAATTTTTCCATTGCGAACACAATAGCCAACAACTCTTTCACAGTTACCGTGTAGTTCCTTTGAGCCTCATTCATTGTCCTGCTCACATAGTACACTGGATGAAACATTTTGTTCACTCTTTGACCCAAAACTAACCCATCCGCAACATCGCTTGCGTTGAACATGAGGTCGAAAGGCAAGCTCCAATTGGGTGCGGTAATGATTGGGGTGGTGGTCAACTTATGCTTGAGAAGTTCAATGGCTTGCATACATCTCTCATCAACCACTTGGCACACACTGTACTGGTGAAGTCCACGAGCTGTCAGAGATAGGGTACACAACTCCGGCATCTAACCACTTGATCACTTCCTTTTTCACAACCTCTTGCATTGCCTCGTTCAACCTCCTTTGATGTTCCAAGGAGGGTTTTGCATCATCTTCAAGAATAATTTTGTACATACAGAATGCAGGGCTTATTCCTCAAATATCAGCTAAAGTCCATCCAATTGCCTTCTTCCGCTTTTTGAGAACCGCCAATGTGGCATCTACCTGCATGTTAGCAAGACAAGAGGAAAGAATAACTGGTAAAGTTGAACTAGGGCCTAAGAATTCATACCTGAGGTGTGGAGGCAATGGCTTCAACTCCAACACCGGAGGTTCCTCAACTGAAGGCTTTGTTGGAGGGGTCTTTCTATTTTCAAGATCCAAAGAGAGTTTCCTAGGCTCATAAGAATAAGAGCCCATTCCATGTAAAACATTCACGCACTCCACTCGGCTTTCATCATTACTGACATCAAGATTCAACAATACGGCCTCCAAAGGGTCCTCCACATTGATCATTGCACTAGTATCATCAATTATCACAGCCGTGACAAGATCCACAAATGAGCACACTTCGGTACAATTGGGCTGCTTCGTTGACTTGCACACATGAAAAACGACCTTTTCATCACCCACCCTAAAAGTGAGTTCCCCTGCTTCCACATCTACTAGAGCCTTCCCTGTGGCAAGGAAAGGTCTCCCCAATATGATCGGAACCTCATAATCTACCTCACAGTCCAAGATCACAAAATCAGCTGGCAAGAAAAATTTATCCACCCGAACAAGCACATCGTCAACAATACCTAATGGTCTCTTCATTGATCTTTCCGCCATTTGCAATCTCATAGAAGTTGGCCTCGGTGGCCCAATACCCAAAGTCTTGAAAACCGAGTAGGGCATCAAATTGATACTAGCCCCTAGATCACATAAAGCTTTAGCAAAGTCTGCACTTCCAATAGTGCAAGGGATAGTGAAAGCACCGGGATCCTCAACTTCGGAGCCATTGAATGTACTATATCACTAACTTGGTGGGTCATCTTGATAGTTTCACAGTCCATGGATCTTTTCTTCGTCGCCAAATCATTCATGAATTTAGCATAGCCAGGCATTTGCTCTAAAGCCTCCACCAAAGGCACATTAATGGACAAGCTCTTCATCATGTCAATGAACTTTTTGAACTGATTCTCATTTTTCTGCTTGGCTAGCCTCTGAGGATAAGGGGGAGGTGGCCTAGGCAAGGGTGCCTTGGCTTTTGGCACAACCGGCTCCAGTATGTCAATTACGTGCTCCCTAGACGGGTTCACGTCATTTTGTGTTTCCACCTCGGCATCTTGAATATCAACCCTCACTTCTTGATTCACATTTTCATCAACCACCAAAGGAACTTCATCTTCTTGCAACTCAACTTCATCACCCAAAACTTGCTTTTGTTGGAGGCATTCACATCACCGCCTCGTCCACTCCTAGTATTTACCGCCATAACATGATTGTTACCACCCTTTGGGTTAACTACCGTATCACTCGGTAGAGCCTCCTTAGGGCGAGTATTCAAAGACTGTGAGATTTGGCCTAGCTGGACCTCCAAATTCCTGATTGAAGTGTTGTGAGAAGCCAATTGCGCATCAGAGTTAGCATTCTTTTTCATCATCTGTTCAAAAATCATTTCAATTCTCCCAATTTCATTGTTAGAAGAACTAGGACCCTGGGATGGAAAAGGCGGTGGGTTGCTCGGTTGTTGGTATATTGGGGGCCTTTGAAAGCCTTGCCCCTGATTTCCTTGGTTATTGTTCCATCCACCCTGATTGTTGTTGTTTCCACCCCAATTGTTGTTGTTGCCTCAGTTTTCCTGATTGTTCTGATTGTTATTTTGATTTCCCCAATTGTTGTTCCCTTGTTGTTGATTGTTCCAATTATTGTTGCCTTGCTGTTGGTTACCCCAATTGCCCTGGGATCTCTATTGTTGCTGTTGGTTAGAAGAATTGCCTCTGGTTCACATATTGCACCTTTTCATTCTGGCCATCATAACAATCATCTTGGTATGCACCACAATCATTGTCAAATTGATCTGAATTCCCTTGGCTCTGTTGACCTCTTTGTCTTCTATTGTTCACAAGCATGTTGGCACCCTCTATGGCATTTACTTGGAGAGGATTCTGAACTTGTTGCAACTGTGCCTTTGCTAATTGATTCATTGTTGTTGTAAGTTCTGCTATAGCATGTCCATGGTCATGTAGTTCTTTGTGCAAATGAGTGACCGAGTGGTCACCCTGTGGCACATTGGCCCTACTTTGCCAAGCGGAGGATATGTCATCCATCTCGTCAAGAATAGCACAAGCTTCATCATAAGGCAGCTTCATGAAATTACCCCCAGCCAATTGATCACTATGCATTGATTCGTTGTACTGATGCCCCGATAGAAGGTCTGTTGTATCATAGCCTCTGTCATATCATTGTTGGGGCATTCCTTCACCATAGTTCTATATCTCTCCCAGATCTCGTACAATGGTTTGGTGGGATCCTGCTTGAAGGCTAAGATCTCATCCCGTAATGCTGCCATGTGCCCCGGTGAGAAAAATTTGGCAATGAAATTATCCGCCAACTCATCCCAAGTGGTGATGGAATGGTTGGGAAGTCGCTCAAGCCAATCCAATGCCTTCCCTCTAAGTGAGAACGGGAAGAGCCTCAATCGAAGTGCATCCTCAAACACATTGGTTTGCTTGCTCCCCCAACAGGTATCCACGAACCCCTTGAGATGTTTGTAAGCATTCTGAGTGGGAGCACCCGTAAAGTACCCACGCTGCTCCAGCAATGTCAGCATCACGTTCGTTATTTGAAAATTGCCCGCCCGGATCCGAGGAGGAATAATTGCACTTGCATAGCCTTGGTTGGGAAGAACTCTAGGAGTCACTCTTGAGGGTGGCGGAGGAGGTTCTGGAATGTTTTCATTTGCATTGGCCTGGCGGCCTCTACGTTGTCCTTGAGGTACAAGAGGCACCTCATCCTCTCCATTATCATCAACCTCCTCCCCCGCAATCACGGTTCCAAGAGGGTCATTAGCATTTAATGCCATTTTGTACTTGAAGTTGTGACACACACAAATTAGTGACAAAGAGGGAAAGAAGAACAATACACAAAACTATTTAGATAGATAGCCAAAACCGTTAGCTCCCCGGCAACGGCGCCAAAAAGTGATCGAGGTCAATCCTGCACTACTTTTGAGTAGTGAGAGAGGTCGAAGCAGCTTTTACCCGATTAAGGTCGGGATCGATTTCCACAGAGAGCTAGATATTGGAGTTGGGTGTCTATCTAAAGTGGAGTTATGTATTTGCTCCAAATTGCACACATTTCTGGTTTTGATTATGATTCTAATTTTATAAAACTACAATGCTCAATTAAACTAAAATAAGCTAGGGTTAAACTATTGCGAGTTGTTCAAATGATTAAAAGGCACTAGGGTAGTGACTTTCGCCTAGGTGGTCAATTGACAGATTCTTGAGTCTAAAGCTAGATTGTCACATTTGGGGAGTATGATATAACCATTGCTCGATTCTACTCACTCTATACCTCTCGGTAGTTCGAGTGATTTTGCCCGAATTGACTTTCCCAAGACCAATTGGGTATGAAAATTTGCACAAGCAATTAAGGTTCAAGTCGGGTATTACTATCTCTAGGTTTAACCCTTTAATTGGGGCTATCAATCTCTTGAGTACGCCCCAATTCCTTGTTGGACCAATTTCAGAGACTTAGGCTCTCTTTCTCAAGAAGAGCCAAAGTCAACTAAACACAAACTAGTGTTTGCAACCACCAATTCAGCAATTAACCATGAAATTAGTCCAAATATCAAACACCCATAGTCAATCAAGNTAATTGGGGTAATTTTTGTATATTTTTATACATTTATTTGGTATTTTTTAAGCTAATTGCATATAATTATAATTATAGTCTATTTTACGATTAACAGCATTCTATAATTATAAAATCACTTTTAGTATTTTTACATTAATATTTATATGTTATTAATTGGTCCAGTACCTTTAATTTATTTTCAAGTCATTTTTTACTATTTTTATAAATTAAAAGGGGAAAACTGACTATTTAAATGACAGCCCTTTTGTATTTCAATTTTAGCCCAAATTTGACCCCCAATCACACCCTAATCAAACGACCCAATTTTGTTATAACCCGACCCATACCCTTTCTTATCATACCCAAACCCGGTCCCCATTTAGCCCATTTAATCCAAGCCGTTGATCTTTTAGATCAACGGCTTCCCTCGTCCCTTTCCTTTTTTAATTCAAACAACCCCTTTACCCTACCTCATTTCTCACCAACCGCCGCCTCTGAAACCCTCCGCTCTCTCAAATTCTCTCAAGGGTTCTCAAACCCTAGCCGCCTCTTGCCGTCTCAGACCAGAGATCCACCGGAATCTATGGCCACCAAAGCTATGGGGATCTCACACCCACCCCCAGGTGCTCTTATACACCAGTTTTCTGAAGATTCAAGGCCTGAACTTGAAGATCTCTACCTAGATCTCCTTCGATTCAGGGTTCCATGGTCGTCTCCGGCTTTACTCCGGCATATCGTGGACGTTCGAGCCCGAGTCTAACTTCTCCGGCTTAGATCCACGAGTTTTCCAGGCCTTTCTCACTTCTAGGTTTCTTCTAAAACCCTAACCTTTCGAGGTTCTTCTGATTTCTCTAGATCTGTCCTAGATCTGTGTTTATCTTGGGGTCTCAAACGTTTTCTCAAAAGGTTCTTTCAAAAACTTGCTTTTTTAGCCTTTTCATCTTCCCCGATTTAGGATTTCTTTGATCTTTTAACATGCTCTACTGTGATTCTTATATGTTTTTTTCTACTATGTTTCTTCTACTATGTTTCTTCTATGATCCTAATGTGCTTCTTCTACTGTATTTCTTCTACCTTGTTCTTACGAGTTCTTCTACTGTATTTTTTTGCAAGATTGTTCTTTATTATGTTATTCATGAGTTTCTTCTACTGGGAAATATGTGTTCCTTTATGATTTCTGCTCTTATTCCGTTAATATTTTTGCTTGACTTACTTTTCTTCATCTCTAGACTCGATTAATGGTAAAAAACCCTAAAATTTGGGGTTCATTCGAGTTTTGAGGTTATTTGTTATGTGATTTGTTTGTTTCTTATCAATAAATTCTGTCTTTTCAATTACCCAAAACTCCCCTTTATTTTTTGTACTGCATTATCCCTTTTCCTTCTTTGTTTATAAATTCCAACATGCTTGTTAGCAACCCTTATGTGTAAATTTATTTGCATACTTGTTTACATTAAAGTCACAACATAGCATGGCCAGGAACCACACTAGTGGATCTTGAGGGGTGCCTAACACCTTCCCCTCGAAATAATTTCTAGCCCTTACCCGAACTCTGGTTTTCCAATTCAAAACCCTTCTTAGTGTCCTAATGTACTCAATCATTAGGTGGCGACTCTTAAATTCCAAAAACCCAATTCCCAAACGGGAATAGAGTTATCTTCCCGAATGTCGTAAACCCGATTTCGCGAGAAAAAGGGGGCGTCGACAAG
Organism: Nicotiana attenuata; assembly: GCF_001879085.1. Taxonomy (NCBI): domain Eukaryota; kingdom Viridiplantae; phylum Streptophyta; class Magnoliopsida; order Solanales; family Solanaceae; genus Nicotiana; species Nicotiana attenuata. The sequence continues at coordinate 7,983 of NW_017679673.1, read as the reverse complement.
CCCATACCCTAAATCTCTGGTAATGCAAACTAGTCTAAGAGTTAATCGCTCTAGGTGCCCTAACGCACCATAATCCGTTAGGTGGCGACTCTTCAAATTCAAATACCCAAATCCCAAAAGGAAATGAGTTATTACCCCCATGAGCGTCGAAACCCGCGGAGGACAAAAGGGGGCGCGACAGCATGACGACTCTGCTAGGGATACCTTTAGGCTCTTACCATAATGAACTTATTTTTATGAATTAGTCCAAGCATGCTTTATCCCATACCCTTTCCTCTTCTTTGAACTTAACTGTCTATTTTCTTTTAAGCATTTATGATTCTTTATTCCTAAAACTGACTTGTCTCCTGTTTTCTTTTCCTTAACTGTCTTTCAGTTATTTAAATACCGCATTTATTTTTCTACGTGCAAATACTTGACTACATGTTATTAATTGCTGCATAGATCATGCTCCACATCATATTCCACTCGTGCGTATCAAATCCTGTAGCAACGCTTGATGAGTGGTTGTGCTCTTCCTATTTATTACCCTTAAATTCGGAAAGGCTTATTTGCGGTAATAATAGTCAATCAGCGGTGCAGTTGACGGTTTCGTGCCTTTCCCCCTCAAGTTGTCCGCTTGAGGGTACCAGTCTAAAACCCCATAGTAACCTTACTCTGGTCAAAATTGTGCATGCATCATGGTCAAACCTAGTCGGATCAATTATGTTGTCCATATAATGATCCTTTAAGATTAGCCTTATCCAAAGTCCACCGGGGTTTCCATAATCCCAACGGACGCAACCACGTTCTGTGCATTAATTTGGAGAACTAAATGCCGATATGTTGATCATGAATGTATAAATAGTCCAGTCTGGTGGGGGAGAAAGGCCTAACCTTTTGTTTTGCAGAAAATGAGATGCTGAAGGAAGCGAGAGAGGACATTTGGCTAGAGCCTATCTGCTGCTGGGTCTGCGAGTTGGGAAACCTGTATGATGGAGTCAGGAAGATCGAATCTGGGGAAGGTCCTTCTGGGACCAAATAGGCTAGATTTATTTGCTTTCCTAAATGTAATAAGGCCATGTGCCAATAGTGACTTACTTTTCTATTATCTTAGTGTCGTTTTGGGATTCGTCTATTTTCATATTATGAAATGAGGCATTTCTTGGCACTAAAGTTCTCCAAATATATTTGTCGCTAGGCCTACCTCGGGCACAACGAGGCTCCCAAATTAGGACACGAATTTACATTCTCGCAATATGTGTTTAAATACTGCAAACATTCCAGAACACCTACTGACTTGTTTATCTTTCCTTCTTTATTCCCATCCCCTAAGGTTGGTTCACACATACTGGTATCATCAGCATACCTAAAGGTCCTCCACACGCTCCTCTTTCAAGTGATCCTAAAAGCAAAGGAAAAGTCAGAATAAATGATACAATGCAGTGAATAATCGAGGAGGAGGAGGATGAAGGCCTCACCATTCAGACCGTGGAGAAGGGAGCTGTTCTTAGGAACTGGACCGCCACACCATCCCGGGCCCGCCGAGTCCCTGGGTAGCTAGGCAGATTTTATTTCTATAGCCATTCTAGGAATTTAAGAGTTTCAGTAACTTTGTTTCAAAAGACTTATTTGTTTCAAAATAAACGCTCGATTCATCGAGCCGTACTTGTCCGGATGTTTTTCAGTCTTAATCAAATGCATTGCTCTTTATTATTCATTATTATTTTCTACACATTTTCTTTCTACAGCGTTATTATTACTTTTTCCGATGAACCGGTGACTGTGACATGTAATGAGGCAATGCAATATGAGGATAGTGATTCGGATGAAGAAGACGAGATACCCGAGGAAGTTGTCAGGGAGGTTGAAAGCTTTGAGAATAAGCCTAAGTCCAATCTGGATGAAACCGAAGCAGTAACCTTGGGGGACGCAGAGACCGTTAAGGAGACTCGCATCAGCATTCACTTATCACCAATAGAAAAGGAAGAGTACATTCGCTTCTTAAGGGAGTATGAGGGTATTTTCGCATGGTCATATGATGACATGACAGGTTTGAGCACGTCCATAATGTCTCACAAGTTACCTACCAATCCAACGTGTCCGCTAGTGAAGCAGAAACTCAGAAAATTCAAACCAGACATGAGCCTGAAAATCAAGGAGGAGGTTACCAGGCAGATCAAAGCCAAAGTTCTTAGGGTGGTTGAGTACCCAACTTGGTTAGCCAACGTTGTGCCAGTTCCAAAGAAAGATGGGAAAGTCAGAGTGTGTGTTGACTATCGAGACTTAAACAGATCAAGTCCCAAGGATGACTTTCCACTGCCAAATATACACATACTGATCGACAACTGCACCAAGCATGAACTTCAATCCTGTGTAGATTGCTTCGCGGGTTATCACCAGATCTGGATGGATGAAGAAAAAGCAGAGAAAACAGCTTTCATTACACCATGTGGGGGTATACTGCTACAAGATGATGCCATTCGGTCTGAAGAATGTCGGGGCTACTTACATGAGAGCCATGACAACCATCTTACATGATATGATACACAAAGAAACAGAGGTGTATGTAGACGACGTCATTATCAAATCCAAGAGGGCCGCAGACCATATAGCAAACTTGAGAAAGTTCTTTAACAGACTAAGGAGGTACAACCTGAAACTGAACCCCGCCAAATGTGCATTCGGGGTTCCCGCAGGAAAGTTATTGGGGTTCATTGTCAGCCGTCGAGGGATTGAACTAGATCCGTCAAAAGTCAAGGCTATTCAGGAGTTACCGCTGCCTATGAGCAAAAAGGACGTGATGAGCTTCCTAGGGCGTCTCAATTATATCAGTCGCTTCATAGCACAGTCCACAGTCATATGTGAACCCATCTTCAAGATGCTAAGGAAAGATGCCGAGACAAGCTGGACCGAAGATTGTCAGAAAGCTTTTGACAAAATCAAGCTGTACCTATCCACACCACCGATCCTGGTCCCGCTAGAGCCAGGACGACCTTTGCTGCTCTATCTATCCATATTGGATGGAGCCTTCGGCTGTGTTCTGGGACAACATGACGACACAGGGAGGAAGGAGCAGGCCATATACTACCTGAGTAAGAAGTTCACACCTTACGAAGCACGGTACTCTCTGCTGGAACGTACTTGCTGTGCTTTGACCTGGACGGCCCAGAAGTTGACTCATTACTTCTGTGGCTACACCACATACCTCATATCCAGGGGACCCTCTGAAGTATATATTTTAGAAACCCATGCCGACCAAGAAATTGGCCAAATGGCAGATACTGTTGAGTGGGTTCGATATCGTCTACGTAACTCAAAAGGCGGTCAAAGGACAAGCATTGGCGGATCATCTTGCTGAGAATCTGGTGGGAGGTGAATACGAACCCTTGAAAACGTATTTTCCTGATGAAGAGGTGTCATTCGTAGGAGAAGACATTACTGAAGCATATGATGGTTGGAGTATGTTTTTCGACGGAGCTGCAAATTTCAAAGGAGTGGGCATTAGGGCAGTTATGGCATCAGAAACAGGTCAACATTATCCGGTATATGCTAAGCTCAGATTTCCCTGCACTAACAACATGGTAGAGTATGAAGCCTGCATATTAGGACTCAACATGGCAATCGACATGAAGATTCAGGAGCTGCTAGTGATCGGTGATTCAGATTTGCTTGTGCACCAGGTACAAGGAGAGTGGGCCACCAAAAATTCCAAGATATTACCATATCTGCACCACGTGCAGGAATTGAGAAAGAGGTTCACCAAGATAGAGTTTCGTCATGTACCCAGAATTCAAAATGAGTTTGCCGACGCATTGGCCACCTTATCATCTATGATACAGCATCCAGACAAGAATTATATTGATCCCATTCCTGTAGGGATCCATAATCAATCGGCATATTGTGCTCATGTTGAAGAAGAAACAGATGGAAAGCCTTGGTTCCATGACATCAAGGAGTATCTGTCAAAGGGAGAATATCCAGAGCGTGCAAATCACACTCAGAAGCGCACACTTCGAAGATTGTCCAATCACTTCTTCCATAGAGGAGGAAATTTGTACAGGAGAACTCCTATTTTAGGATTGCTAAGATGTGTCGACGCAAAAGAAGCTTCTAAGCTACTCGAGGAGGTACATGCTGGGACCTGTGGCCCGCACATGAATGGTTTCGACTTGGCTAAGAAGATACTCAGGGCCGATTACTTTTGGATGACCATGGAGACCGATTGTATCCAGTATGTCTGCAAATGCTACCAATGTCAAGTGCACGCCGATATGATAAAAGTACCGCCAAATGAGCTTAATGCAACAAGCTCACCCTGGCCGTTCGTCGCCTGGGGAATGTATGTCATTGGTCCGATTGAGCCCACTGCTTCAAACGGACACAGGGTTATTCTGGTAGCCATTAATTACTTCACAAAATGGGTAGAGGCTACATCTTACAAAGCTGTAACCAAGAAAGTCATCGCAGATTTTATCAAAGATCGTATTGTCTGCCGAATCGGAGTTCCTGAGTCTATTGTTACTGATAATGCCGCCAACCTCAACGGTGATCTGATGAAAGCTATGTGTGAAACTTTCAAAATCAAGCACAAGAATTCCACAGCCTACAGACCTCAGATTAATGGAGCAGTAGAAGCCGCCAACAAAAACATCAAGAAGATACTAAGGAAGATGGTAGGAAACCAAAAACAATGGCACGAGAAGCTACCTTTCGCTTTATTGGGATACCGCACTACAGTTCGCACATCAACTGGGACAACTCCCTACATGCTGGTTTATGGTACCAAGGCCGTCATCCCAGCCGAGGTAGAGATCCCTTCTCTAAGAGTCATACAAGAAGCTGAACTCAGCGCAGAGTGGATAAGAAACCGCTATGAACAATTGGCCCTCATCGATGGAAAGAGTATGAACGCAGTATGTCACAGCCAACTCTATTAGAATAGAATGTCTAGAGCTTTCAACAAAAGGGTCAAACCAAGACAGTTCGCACAGTGATAGCTGGTGCTGAAGAAGATCTTCCCACATCAAGATGAAGCCAAAGGGAAATTCTTTCCCAATTGGCAAGGTCCGTACATGGTTCACAGGGTGCTGGTAGGAGGAGCACTCATACTTGCAGAAATGGATGGAGAAATCTAGCCAAAACCAATCAATTCAGACGCAGTCAAGAGATACTATGCTTAGATTATTTACATTTCCTCATCTGATGTATTGAACTATGCTTGACCTGATTACCATTTAAGAGGGGATACGTAGGAAGCCTTATGGGTTCAGTCATATCATAACAAAATTTCCATTTTCCCCAGGATCAGAAACTGGGGCAGAATTTTGAGGAGGACCCTCAAAATTCTGGAGCAAGTCCAGCCGACGCGAACATGTGTCAAACGGTCAGAAATCAGTTAAGAAACTGGGGCAAACGGTCAAAAGATCATCTACCAAACTGGGGCAGAATTTTTAGGTGGACCCTCAACATTCCAATATAAGAGAGCTGCAATGCCTTAAATGTGTTATAGTCACTAGTTCATCTAAATTACTTGATATGTTTCTGAATAACTCTATTTTTTCATCAATAATTGCATGCTTTCGGAAACTCTATTCCGTAACAGTTAGGTTACCCGGGAAACTCAAAAGGGCCCCAAAACGAAGCATAGCAAAGCCAGCCGATAGAAGCACGAACCAACCTCCCCCCCCCCCCCCTCCACAAAACTTACAATTTTTCTTTGAGCGCAGGCACATCAGACGCAACGGTAACATCCGCAGAAATATACACATAACAAGATCACTATCAATCGGACCATCCGACAATGAATATATCTCCAGCTAAGACATATGCTACTCTTATTTGCTACTCGCTTCTCGCATGAGGCTAATCCTTGCCTCCGTACTTGCATGAGGCTAATCCTTGCCTCCCTATTTGCATGAGGCTAATCATTGCCTCCATACTTGCACGAGGCTAATCCTTGCCTCCACACTTACATGAGGCTAATCCTTGCCTCCCTATTGGCATGAGGCTAATCCCTGCCTCCCTACCTGCATGAGGCTAATCCCTGCCTCCCTATTTGCACGAGGCTAATCCTTGCCTCCATACTTGCATGAGGTGAATCCTTGCCTCCCTAATTGAATGAGGCTAATCCCTGCCTCTATACCTGCATGAGGCTAATCCCTGCCTCCCTATTTTCACGAGGCTAATCCCTTCCTCCATATTTGCATGAGGCTAATCCTTGCCTCCATACTTGCATGAGGCTAATCCTTGCCTCCCTATTTTCATGAGACTAATCCCTGCCTCCTTACTTTCATGATGCTAATCCCTACCTCCCTATCTGCATGAGGCTAATCCATGCCTCCCTATTTGCATGAGGATAATCCCTGCCTCCCTGTCTGCATGAGGCTAATCCTTGCCTCCATATTTGCATGAGGCTAATCCTTGCCTCCATATTTTCATGAGGCTAATCCCTGCCTCCATATTTGCATGAGGCTAATCCCTGCCTCCACACTTGCATGAGGCTAATCCTTGCCTCCACACTTGTATGAGGCTAATCCCTGCCTCCATATCTGCATGAGGCTAATCTTTGCCTCCCTATCTGCATGAGGCTAATCCTTGCCTCCCTATTTGTATGAGGCTAATCCCTGCCTCCATATCTGCATGAGGCTAATCCTTGCTTCCAAATCCGCATGAGGCTAATCCCTGCCTCCATATCTACACGAGGCTAATCCCTGCCTCCATATTTGCATAAGGCTAATCTCTGCCTCCATATTTGCATGAGGCTAATCCTTGCCTCCATATTTGCATGGGACTAAGCATTGTCTCTCCTTACATAAATGTTGCTCGGTTCTGGTACTATCTATTTGCTTTTTTCTATCGGGCTAAGCTCTGCCCTTCATTTCACAAGACTAAGCCTTGTCTTGTTAACATCGTATTATTGCATCTCATGGGTTGAAATATCGTCAATCTATCCAAAGGCGTCATAGTCTAAAGGCATCATCCTCATAGCCGGAAGACACTATGCCATGGCCTGAGGATCTCTCAAATTTGCACATCATTATTCAAAGGCATCATAGTTCGGAGGCACCATCTTCATGGCCCGAGAACATCCTTTCATGGCCTGCAAATCCCTTATCATACAAGTCATGGCCCAGGACGTCATGGTCCAAGGACGTCATCTTTAACCGTCCGAAGACAACCTTCATGGTCCAAAGAGAATTTGCATCATGTTTAAATTTTTGCAAATACATGTTTGTAGTATCTTTTATCTGCAGGTAACCAGTAAGCAACCGCTTTCCTAGCAGGAGAAATCTCTCTCCAGTTCCTACCAACCGCCCCGAGCTTTAGCCGCTTCAGCATCTCGTGTCCGTTCTTGCAATAACTTCATCGGTATATTCCACCGATGAATCCAGAACTACACATGGCCTGATTCTTGTAAAACTAGGGATATGTAGACAACTCGAAGACCAGGTCCGGCCCTATCTCTCAAAGCATCCCGTCCGGTCAAAATTGGCCATCATTGCTTTACCCGAAAACTCTTTTATCCTTCCCGGGTAAAGAGGGGCAGCTGTTGATACCCAATTTTTTCCTATATTTTTATATGCATAAATACTTTCAAAATAGCATATATATGCATATACAAGCATGCACAAGGTTTTTATAATTTTTCCCATAATTTTAAAGATTTTAAATTAATTTATCTCCTTCCCTTTTATTCATAATAACCTCAATAATTATCCCTCAAATTATTGTTATGATGATCTAGTCATTTAATTTCTATATTTATGCCAAAATAGGGTTAAAATATTTTTTGTTCATTTTTATAGTTGCATTTTGTATTTTTAAAGCTAAATTGCATATAATTTCAATATTAGCCTTATTAATGTATAATTATATTTATATGCATAAAATTGGTCTCCTAAATTTTTAAAAATGTTAAATATCTATTTTAAAGCATTTTAGTACACAAAATTATTTTTCAAAAATTATTTATTATTTATTATAAATTATATGGGAAAAATT
>NW_017679672.1:9559-16014 GCF_001879085.1 Nicotiana attenuata | reverse complement strand
GCAGAAAGGCAGAGAGTATGGGTAGCTTGGCATTCATTCCAGCAGAGGAGAGGCCACTAGCTTGGGACATTCAGTCCTTGGCTAACAGTTTTGTGAGGTTGGATATTTCGGAGCTCAGCCGAGTTCTTGCGTGTGTTGTTGCCCAGTCTTCATTGTCGGAGGAGATCAAGGCCCGGCAGTTCGACGATCCGCATTTGGCAGTTCTTAGAGAGTCGGTGCTATAGGGTAGTGCCAAGGAGGTTTCGATTGGCGAGGATGGTGTCCGGCGACTCCTGGGTCGCCTATGTGTTCCTAATCTTGATGACTTGAGGCAGAGGATTCTAGCAGAAGCACACAGTGCGCGGTATTCTATTCACCCAGCTGCTACGAAGATGTATCGTGACCTGAGACAGCATTATTGGTGGCGGCGGATGAAGAAGGACATAGTGGAGTACGTGGCTAAGTGTTTGAATTATCAACAGGTCAAGTATGAGCACCAGAGGCCAGGTGGCCTACTTCAGCGTATGCCCATTCCTAAGTGGAAATGGGAGCGCATCACTATGGACTTTGTAGTGGGATTGCCCCGGACCTTGCGGAAGTTTGATGCAGTGTGGGTCATTGTTGACAGGTTGACCAAATCGGCACACTTTATTCCGATTGTGACTACTTACTCTTCAGAGAGGTTAGCTCATATTTACATTCGGGAGATAGTCTGGTTGCACGGCGTGCCCATTTCCATTATATCAGATAGAGGCCCTCAATTCACTTCTCACTTCTGGAGAGCTGTTCAGGGTGAGTTGGGGACCCGTGTAGAGCTTAGCATAACATTTCATCCACAGACCGACGGGCAGTCGGAGCAGACATTTCTGATCTTGGAGGACATGCTTCGAGCATGTGTGATTGACTTTGGGGGTCAGTGGGATAAGTTCTTGCCTTTGGCAGAGTTTGTTTACAACAACAGTTATCAGTCCAGCATTGAGATGCCCCATATGAGGCCTTGTACGGTCGGCGATGTCGTTCTCCGATCGGATGGTTTGAGCCCGGGGAGGCTAAGTTGTATGGTACGGACCTGGTGAGAGATGCCTTGGAGAAGGTGAAGCTAATTCAGGAAAGACTTCGCACAGCACAGTCCAGACAGAAGAGTTATGCGGATCAGAAGGCGCGTGATGTATCATTCATGGTTGGCGAGGAAGTCCTCTTGAAAGTCTCGCCCATGAAAGGTGTCATGAGGTTCGGGAAGAAGGGCAAGCTGAGCCCAAGATTTATTGGCCCATTTGAGGTGTTGAGGCGAGTTGGGGAGGTTGCTTACGAGCTTGCTCTACCCCCCAGCTTATCGGGAGTTCATCCATTTTTCCACGTGTCCATGCTCCGGAGGTATCACGCCGACCTGTCCCATGTGTTAGACTTCAGTACTATTCAGTTGGATGAGAGCCTAAGTTACGAGGAGGAGCCAGTTGCCATTATAGATAGGCAGGATAGCCAGTTAAGATCCAACAGGATTTCAGCGGTAAAGGTCCAGTGGAGGGGCCAACCAATCGAGGAGACGACCTGGGAGTCCAAGGAGGACATGCGGAGCAGATACCCTCATTTATTCAGCAACTCAGGTACTTTTCTATGTCCGTTCGAGGACGAACATTTGTTTAAGAGGTGGAGGATGTAACGACCCCACCGGTCATTTTGCTTTTTAGAACCCCGTTCCCCCAAAATAAAACTTTTCCGTGCTTGATTTAACTAATTTATGACCTGCGGGGATAGTTGGTACGGGATTTGGAAGAATTTAGGTTAGTATTGGGGCTCGTATATTGGTTCCGAAGCCAAGTACAGGACCAATATAACATTTAAGACTTGAAGTTCATAAGTTTGATTCAATTGGTTTTAGGGGGTGATTCTTAGATTTAGCATTTTTTCGGGTGTTCCGAAGGTTCGAGTAGGTCCGTTTCATGATTCCAGACTAATCGGTATGTTCGGGCGGGACCTGGGAGCCCCGACCGTCAATCGGACGAGGCTCGAGTGAAGTTGGAATTTTTGAGAAGTGCTAAAGAAACTTCTTCTGTCATAACCGCACCTGCAGTTGGTCGACCGCAGGTGCGAGACCGCAGAAGCGATCCACCTATCGCAGATGCGGCCAAGGCTGGCCAAGCCCAAAACCGCAGAAGCGGCCCCGCAGAAGCGACTCCAAGACCGTAGAAGCGGTCCCAGCCCATTTGACCAACGTCCACAGATGCGGTCTCCTCCTTGCAGATGCGGTCCCCTGACCGCAGATGCGGAAATTGCTGAAGCAGTGAGCTTCATTTATTACGGGTTCTAAGTCGACTTTTGCCATATTTCACTCCTCTATTGGGCGATTTTAGATCTTTTGAGAGAAGACCTTCACCTAGCATCTTGAGGTAAGTTTGTTCTACCTATTTCTAGTTTAATACTTATGTCTTAGGTAGATTAAACACTAGTGTTAAGGTGAAATCATGGGGTTAGAGCAAAAACCTAGGGTTTTGACAAAAGTTGAATTTGATCACGAAATTTGTTATGAAATGAATTAGAAATCATATATTATTGATCCTTGGGTTATGAAGAACCACTTAACTTGAAAAATTTCGGAATTCGGGCACGTGGGCCCGGGGTCGGATTTTAGGAAACTTGTGTTTAAGGGTGGGGAATGGCTTAAATAGTTAGGATATGATCTTGTAAGCTTGTATTTACTAGTTCGTACCTCGTTTATCTAGTTTTGAATCGTTCGGATCCAAATTGAGGGTTCTCGTTCTTGGTATTGGAAGTGCACTTTGGAGCGAGGTGAGTCTCCTATCTAACCTTGTAAGAGGGAATTGTCCCCATAGGTGATGCAATCTAATAATTTGCTATTAAATGCGGGGGCTATGTACGCACTAGGTGACGAGAGTCCGTGCGTAGCTACTATTGTGCTAAGTTCGGGTAGCTTAAGGCCCAAAAGCATGCTTTATGTAGTATTCTTGGAATTCTATGTTCAAATTGGATTGTTAATCGTGGTGATTATGATAAATGCGATTAATTAAGAGGAACAAGACCATTCTTGGTTTTTCTTTAAAGAGAAGATGATAATTCAATGAGTAATTGCTCACCAGTTATATATTATTGTCTACCTGTTGATGTGTTTAATAACATGTGACCGTGTCGCATGGTTGATTCGCGAGCGGGGTAATAGATGCATCTATGGTTCTTGCCGCTCGACCCTCGGGAGTGCACAATTTACTTCATGTTGGATCGGGCCGTATGACCTCGGCACTATTTGCGCGTGCTTTACCCAGTATTTTCCATGATTGAGATTATTATTTGTCCTGAAATGAAAGTTGCCAGTGGTGACATTACTTAGGAGAGAACCTGTTAGTTCTTGCTATATACTGCTATTCATTTGTTTTATCCATGCACAGTATAATTCATATCTCATATTATTTGGCCCTAGTAAGTGTCAAGTCGACCTCTCGTCTCTACTTCTTCGAGATTAGACATGATACTTACTGGGTGTTGATACCCAATTTTTCCCTATATATTTTTAAACATGCAAACTACTTTCAAAATAGCATGAGCATGCCTATATAAGTATGCCCAAATGTTTTACTATTTTTTCTTAATTTTTAAGGATTTTTAAATCAATTTATTGCCCTATTTTATCCAGAAAAACACAATAATTATTCCCAAAATTATCATTTTTGGTGATTCATTTATTGGATTTTCATATTTATATTTAATTTGGCTAATATAATTTTTTACATATTTTTACAAATTCATTTAGTATTTTTAAAGCTAAATCGCATATAATTGCAATATTAGCCTCTTGTAGATTTAATTGTGTTTATGTGTATAAATATTAAGTTCAGTATTTTAAATTTGATAATTATGTACTATTAGTCATTTTCGTTCCTTTAATTTATTTCAAGAAATTATTTTACTATTTTTTATAAATCAAATAGGGCGAAGTGGCTATTTAAATGTTAGCCCATTTTCATTTCAATTTTAGCCTGATTTGGCACCCCATTTAAACCCAATCTGAGGCCCAATTACCCCGACCCAATTCCAAATTAATCCGACCCAAACCCATATTCATATCCCAACCCGGATCCCCTACCTAATCCTAGTTGTTGATCTAAATGATCAACGGCCAATATCGGCCCTTACCTTTTTTAATCTCAAACTACCCCCTAACCCTAACCATTTCACACACTCCGCCGCCTCTGAATCCCTTTCTCTCTCAAACCCCTCTCAAACCCAGCCGCCACCATCAAACTCCAACCCTGAAACCTCCCAAATCCATGGCTTCCAAGGCCATCGGAGGCCTGTATCCACCTCCTATAGCTTCTACATGTCCGGTTATCCTGGTTTCAAGGCAAGATCCTAGAAAGTTTGGTCCAGACCTTGGTCATTTTCAGTTTATGACTGTTCTCCGGTCGTCTCTTGCCTTTCTCCGGCCAGCCATGGCTATTCGAGTCTGATTCTTGACTCTCCTACTTAGATCGATGGTTTTTCAAAGCCTTTCTTACCATTTGGGTTTCTTCTGAAGCCCTAACCTTCAAGGTTCTTCCGATTTCTTTTAGATCTGTTTTAGATCTGTGTTTGCTCTAAACTTCTAAACGTTTCTATTAAGTTTCTCCTAAAGCTCTACCTTCAAAACCTTTTATCTTTTTCGATTAGGGTTTTTGTTAAGTTATCTCGAAGCTTTCTCTGATTTTTGACATGTTCTACTGTGTTTCCTTATGTCGTTCTTCTACTGGAGTTTGCATGTTAAAAGCCTTAATTTCTTTTGAGGTTTCTGAATCTATTTTTTGTTAATATTTGTTTGATTTATCTATTTTTCATCCCTAGACTCGATTGGTGTTTAAAAAAACCCTAAGTTTGGGTTCATTCGAGTTTCTGAGACTATTTGTTGTGTGATTTACTTGTTCGTCATCTTTGAGCTCGATTGGTTTCAAAAACCCTAATTTCTTTGGGGGCCTATTCGAACTTCTGAAGCTGCTTGTGCAACTCATCTATTTGAAGTTGTTTGACTTGATTTGAAACCTTTTTGTTTCAGCATTTGTTTCTTTATGTGACTTTGATTTCCTGCTATCATTGAAACTCGACTATACTTTTTTAGAAGGGCCTTTTTACTTAACCCTTTGCATGTTTCTAATACTCCCTCTTCTCTCTGTTACTAAGTTAATGAAATTCACCTATGTGACTACCATGTTTCGATAGTTCACTGTCTACTGACTATGTGATTGTTATTGCATGCTGCTTCTCTTTACCATAATTTGGCCTCGCATGCCTAATGTTTATGCACTCTATTTATATGCTGAATTCTCCTCTTAAATGACCTTCAATTTTGGACTGATTTCAAACCATCCCTTGTGAAATTCTGATTGCACTTGTATGTTAAGTAATTGATTCTTTCCTTGTTTCGCCTTACTGATTTCCCTGTTTCTTGGTCTAATTTGAACACTTTCCTGTGAACCTTCGATCATTACTTTTCTACTTAATTTGATTAATTCTGTTACCTTGGTTACATGGGTATTTGATTCTTACCGACCTTTCCTTGTTTAGAATCTGAAGAACCTAGTCTCTATTACATATTGTGTACTTGTACTATGCTGAAAATATTTCCTTATTTATTATATTCAGCCTTGTGTGATTTCTTTCCTTACTTAGTATTTGCATGTTACCGTTTAAAGTTAACTCCTTAATTAAAGGAAGTACTTATACTGATTTGATTTCAATTAGCACATAGTTCCATATTTACTGCTAAACTATGATTCTTGCCTTATTTTCTACCTGTTTTCAAACTATAAGTACCTTCCTCTCTCATTAACACACACACGAACACTTTTGATTCAAAAACTCACACTTACACGAAAAACACTCTCTCTTGCTTTACTACTTGCACTGTGACCTGTTTGAAAGCCAAAGCTATATTTCAAAGTCCTGCAGCTTTTCTTTACTACATTTTGCTTCTTTAAACTGGTATGTTCTAATTAAGTTTCCAGCATCAACAACAACTTGGTTACTTAATGTTTTTTGCAATCTAGTCGGCCTGCTGCTTGTATCCATTTCAGTATCTTTATTTAGCATGCTGTAATTTCTTTTCCCTTGTTCTGAATCAGTGCAGTATGAATCCTAAATCCCTATCCCAATCTGTTTGATGCTTATGGTTGGCTTGGGGCATGGCATCATCTAATATTGCTGAACATGACTCAAACTTGGTCCTCCTAGGATCATTACCTCTATGTTACCATTATATGTGTGTGTTCTAGTTGATTTACAGGCATGACAGCACCCCTGTTGCTGTGCATGCCTAGAATTGACGCATGCCTAAATGCATAGGCTCTTTGCAATTCCTAACCCCTGAACCCCTTTTGTATGAAGTTGTCAACTCTATAACTGTTTCCCTGCCACCTTTACCCCTCTCCTTATTCCTCTGTTTCTGCACTTGCACTTACTCTTACGTTGTAACGTTAGTTCGTCCGTCCCCGTTC
>NW_017679672.1:2051-7055 GCF_001879085.1 Nicotiana attenuata | reverse complement strand
ATAGCCTTGTCCAAAGTCCACTGGGTTTCCCTAAACCCAAACGGACATCATCACGTTCTGTGCATTTATTTGGAGAACTAAATGCTTAATGCTAATTGTTGATGTTAAATAGTCGAGTCCCGTAGGGGTAGGGTCTAACCCTTCTGTCTTGCAGATAATGAGGCACGAAATCCCCAGATTCGGCATGGTTACCAACATCCACCCAAGGCTACTAAGCTGGTGGAAAGATCTTCACTCCAGCGACCAGACTCTCGTTCGAAAATATCTAGGGAATCTACCTTCCCTCCTGGAGGTTCAACCCAACAACAAAATCATAGAAGCTGCCACATTGTTTTGGGATTGTGAAAGGGCTTGGGACATTGAGATGACACCTGCTAGAAGAAATAGGAGGATTGGCCGGTTTGGTGTGGGAGACTCCGGGTTTGTTGATGCCTGAGAACCGCAAGGGAAGGGGTTTCCTCTAAATGATGGGACCGAAGAAGAATCCAGAACTGACATGCCTAAAAGAATCTTATATCCCCTTTGACTATTTGTACGAGAGGTACGGTCACAGCAAATCCTACCGTACCTATCCTGATGAGTTTGCCATCACATCATTGGGGCATATTCATCGAAGGGTCTTTGTATTCATGTTCTGTTTCCTGGGGTTGATTGTGTTTCCTATGAAGAAAGCAAGAATCCACACCAGACTAGCCATGGTCACTAAGACCTTAATGGAAGGAATTGGAGGGCAACCATTCAGCATTGTGCCCATGATCATCGCGGAAATATACCAAGCCCCAGAAAAGTGTCAACGGGGAGCTAGTCACTTCGAAGGTTGCAATTTTCTACTTCACCTTTGGCTCGTGGAGCATCTACAAAAGGGTGAATACCGACAAGAGATTCAGTGAAGGGACTGGGACGATCATATCGCTTTCCATCACCCGAAGCAAATGAATTATATCCCTGATATGTTTGCTCAGCCAGAGGATGCCAAAGGATGGTTTGAGCTATTTGATAATTTGACCAAGGAGCAAGTACAATAGATGTTCGAATGGTTTCTGACCGAAGAATTCATCGCCCGATCCAGAGACGTAACTTTTCTGATATTGATCGGTCTGAGAGGAACATACCCTTACGTCCCTCTTCGGGTTATGAGGCAAGCTAGTAGGAAGCAGGTTGTACCCAGGGTCGACAAGATGAGTCACTTTCGGGCTGACTTCCAGGATGATGATAGCCCTTACAAGTGCCAAGCTCAGGCATATGTGGCACTGCAAGATCGTCATGGGGAAGGCTACCATTGAACCAGATAGATACCATGCTAGTTGTGTTCCCTACTATTCCAGCTGGTTGGAGGATAATCATGATGGTCTGAGCCAGCTTGGGTTTGTTCGAGGTCACAGGATCATAGATGAAAAGGCCGAGGCACAGGTCAAATAAAACCAACTACGCAAGAGAATCCGGGAGTGCGAAAGTGAGCACCGTGAGATACAAGAAGCCAGTCAGAAGTTAATTGAGGAATGGAAGGACATGGCTGTCAGTGCCAACAAGCGACTGGGATACTTGGAGCGAGGCATAGTGGAGCTGGAAAGAAAGTTTCTCAAAAGGGTCGAAGACTGTCAGAATGCTGAGGGGAACGAAGGCGGACATCTAGCCAGGGCCTACCTATTGCTGGGACTTCGCGAGCTAGGGAAACTGTTGGAGGAGCCAGGGATGCCGAATCTGGGGAAGGTCCTTTTGGGACCAAATAGATAGAAGTTTTCTTCTTTTTATAAAATGTAATAAGGCCAATGGCCATTAGCAACCTTTATTTCCTGTTATTTAGTGTCGATTTGACATTCGTCTACTTTTTATCAATAAAATGAGGCATTTAGCATTCCAAGTTCTCCAAATCAACTTGTCACTAGGCCTACCTCAGGCACGAAGAGGTCCCCAAATTAGAACGCGATTTACATTCTCTCACTATCTGTTTAAATACTGCAACATTTTTGTAACACCCGACTAACTTGGTTACATTTTTTTGCTTTATTTTTTGTTTTGTTATTCCCCTCCCCAAAGGTTAGTTCGTGCACTCTAGCAACATCATCTTATTCCACGAGATCCAGGGGCCCTCCACCTACTCGTCTTAGTCCTGTCAAAAACAAGAACAAAGGTAAGATGGAAGATTTGAACAAAGCCAGAAAGGAAAATTCAACTGAACGAGTAGAGGTCACTAATGGTCATGGTACTCAAAGTCCCAAGGAAAATGTATCCCATCTTGAAAAAAAATTGCTAACGTTCCAGGAAGAGCTCGACCAGGTTCGGAATCTGGCAATTTTGTCATTCTCGCTCAGTACCCCGGATATCACCTTCCCCACTACTCAAAACCCTACACCACCCCAAAACAACCCAAAGCAACAAAATCATCCCGCTCCCCATGTCATTCCACCAAAGACACAATGCAACACTTGCCATACCCCAAACAACACCCCAAAACTCCACAAATGACCACTTCCACACCCACCATAACACCCCTATCTACGTGGAGACCATGCCACTCTCCACCCAACCCATCTCAGGCACACCCAAGTCTGATGATAAAAATTTGCTTATCAAGAACCTGACTGAAGAACTTAAGAAATTGACTAGCCGGATCCAGGGTATTGAAGGAAACAAGGGAATTGAAGGGTTGAATTATGAAGATCTCTGCATACAGCCCGATGTCGAAGTGCCCGAGGAGTACAAACCTCCAAAGTTTGAGATGTTTGACGGTACAGGTGATCCCAGGGTTCATTTGAGGACATATTGTGACAAGTTGGTTGGGGTCGGAAAGGACGAGAGAATCCATATGAAGTTGTTCATGAGGAGTCTAAAAGGAGATGCACTATCCTGGTACATCAGCCTGTATCCTAAGAAATGGTCAAGTTGGGTAGGTATGGCCTCTAATTTCATGGACAGGTTCAGATTTAACTCAAAAAATGTGACGGATGTGTTCTACATTCTGAATCTGAAGAAGAAACCTACAGAAACGTTTCGCGAGTATGCTACTCGCTGGAGGTCGGAAGCCGCCTAGGTCAGACCTGCCTTAGAGGAGGAACAAATGAACAAATTCTTTGTCCGGGCCCAAGATCCACAATACTATGAGCGACTAATGATGATTGAAAGCCATAAATTTTCTAAATTATCAAACTGAGGGAACGAATTGAAAAAGGCATTAAGAGCGGTATGGTCACGAACTTCGAGGCCTTGCAGGCTACAAATAAGGCTTTACAGTCCGCTGGTGTGTCCAAAAAGAGAGACGTAGGAGCTGTGATGGTTGCACAAAGAACCAAATCTCCTATCAAATACCAAACCTACCCGACACCTCCACTCACACATCAGCCCACTCCAAATTACCAAGCACCCTCACCATCCGCTTATCAACCATCTCCACCTCCCATATATCAGCCTAATTCACCTAGATATTCCCAACCCGCACATGTTTACCAAGCCTACAATACTCAACCATCCCACTATCAATCCCCTCCTGCGCGCCAAAACTTCCCCATACCTTGACCAAACTTTGACCGAAGGCCTCCAAAATAATATACAGCCATTGCTGAACCTATTGACCAGTTGTATGAAAGACTCAAAACTGTTGGTTATGTCACCCCTATCCCTGCTGCAACTCCTGAGAACCCTTCTCAGTGGGTTAATCCAAACAAATCCTGTGCATACTATTCCGGCATGAAAGGACATACCATTGACGAATGTCGTTCTCTATAAGATAAGATCCAGACTTTAGTTGATAACAAGATTATTGTGGCAAAAGAACGCGCCCCGAATATCCGCAACAACCCTCTGCCAGACCATAAAGGCTAGGGTATTCATATGATTGAGGTGGAAGATGATTGGGATCCCGAGGGATCCATCGGGTTGATCACAGAGGGCGATGATCCAAAGAAGCTCGCAGTTACTCTTAATCCCATCAGGGTCCAGATCCAACCATCCGAGGTCACTGAGGTAGATGTGTCTATCCCTCTTGAGTTCGAAGCAACTCCATCAGCAAAGGCACCAGCACCATTTGAAGTTGCCGTCTTGCCCCCAAATAAACGTGTCCCATTCGAAATAAAGATGGCCGCACCAATCCCAGTGGCGATGTTCGTTGTGCCCTCGTTCCACACAAAAGCTATACCCTGGGATTACACAGCTGAAGCCAGGAGGAAAGGTAAGATCAAGTTCGAAGAAACTATTGCAGCACAGGGAATGAAAAGAACAGGGAGAGTCTATACCCCTGAATACCTAGCTGAGTCTAGCAAGCAGGCCTCCAACCGGCCACCCATCATTGAGACAGAACCAGACAACCTTCGGAGAAAGATACAGGCTAAAGAGTACTCGGTCATTGACCAGCTGAACAAAACACCAGCGCAGATATCCTCACTACTGCAGAATTCCCAGGCACACAAAAATGCTCTGCTAAAGGTACTAAGTGAAGCCTACGTGCCAAGCAACATCACCGGCAGGGAAATGGCCAATATGGTGGGACAGGTATTAGATAGCCACAAAATCACCTTCTATGAGGACGAGCTGCCACCTGAAGGGCTGGGTCACAACAGAGCCCTGCATATCACGGTACAATGTGAGGACTATTTCATCACCAGGATCCTGGTCGACGGGGGTTCCATCCTTAACATCTGTCCTCTGGTAACGCTCAAGAAGTTAGGCAAAGGTTTGCACGAGATAAAAGAAGGAGCAATCAACGTAAAAGCCTTTGATGGATCCCAGAGAGCCACCATCGGTGAGATCAGCCTGTGTCTTAAGATGGGACCAACCTGGTTCGATGTTGAGTTCCAAGTGATAGATGTGTCCGCGTCATACAATCTGCTGTTAGGACGCCCTTGGATTCATTCTGCGGGTGCCGTGGCTTCAACACTGCATCAGGCCATGAAATTTGAATGGAATCACCAAGAAGTAATCATTCACGATGATGGCAGCAACCCCATATACAGTCGTCAGACCATTCCGGCAATAGGGGGAAGAAGAAAGTTAGGTGGGGAAACCTACCAC
>NW_017679672.1:0-840 GCF_001879085.1 Nicotiana attenuata | reverse complement strand
GGTAGTTGAATACCCGACATGGTTAGCCAACATTGTGCCAGTACCAAAGAAGGACGGGAAAGTCAGAGTTTGTGTCGACTACCGGGATCTCAACCGGGCCAGTCCGAAAGACGACTTCCCTTTGCCAAATATACACATCCTGATTGACAATTGTGCCAAGCATGAGCTACAGTCATTCGTGGATTATTTTGCCGGTTACCACCATATTTGGATGGATGAGGAAGATGCTGAGAAAACGGCTTTCATTACGCCGTGGGGAATGTATTGTTACAAAATGATGCCATTCGGCCTAAAGAATGTAGGGGCCACCTATATGAGGGCCATGACTACCATTTTCCATGATATGATACACAAGGAGATCGAGGTGTACGTAGATGATGTTATCATCAAGTCCAAGAAGGCCACTAATCACATGGAAGATTTGAGGAAGTTTTTCAACAGGTTGCAGAGATACAACCTAAAACTGAATCCTGCAAAGTGTGCATTCGGGGTTCCTGCTGGAAAATTACTTGGGTTTATTGTGAGTCTCCGGGGAATAGAACTGGATCCATCAAAAGTCAAAGCCATTCAAGAACTGCCACCGCCAAAGAACCAAAAAAGACGTGATGAGTTTCTTGGGAAGACTTAACTACATCAGCCGGTTCATAGCACAATCCTAGTCCTACTCATGGCGACCTGGTTGAATTGGGCGAAGCTGTAGGTATATTGCAGGTCAATCGATTGGAGAACCGGGTACTCAATTAACATTAAGAACTTTTCATACCGGAGTAGTATTCACGGGGGGTACTGCAGAACATGTGCGAGCCCCATCTAATGGAAAAATCAAATTCAATGAGGATT
>NW_017679671.1:15339-16028 GCF_001879085.1 Nicotiana attenuata | reverse complement strand
CAGTTAAAACAGTCCGATACAGTCCATTAACAGTCCCCGACAGTTTCAAATTTATTTACAATAAGGATATTAACAAGTCAAGGAACACTATATGAAATATAAAATATCTACAACAAGTTTATAACAAAATCACGTAGCAGATTTTATTTCATCTTTCAACTGGATGTTCACATGGCCTCAAAGTCAGGATATGTACCTGGAGGTTGAAATACAATAAGAAGCAGAAGTCAGCAGCAGTAGTGAGGAATTTGCAGCGTTAAACACAGGAGAGCAACAGCAATGTCAACTTGGAAACCCAGCAATGAAAAAAAAAACCATGTTTGATTCTCACCGGATGTGAGATACGTAGGCAACCCCCATTGGGTTCAACTCCATTTTTGCAAAAAATGACCCAAAAAATTGAAGTGTTGTAATTCTGTCTTAAATAAAATTAGGTAGTAGTCGTTCTTGTCTAAATAGCCTAAAATGTCCCCAAAAGGACGCCGGAAGGCTGTTTTTGCAAGAATAACCACCTACAGCCCTCTTTCAAATTTTTTGGCTACCGAGCAAGCATAGCCCTAAAATCTTCCCATTTCGAAGTGCTGAAGGGCCGTATTTGTAAAAGTAGCCGTGTTATTTAAATGTTTGCAAAATTGACCTCTTTTGTAAAAAATTCGTTTTAGTTTTAAATTCAATCAAATCTAAATGTG
>NW_017679671.1:0-11171 GCF_001879085.1 Nicotiana attenuata | reverse complement strand
GCGCTGAATGAACTCCAACAGCTTTCCGGCATGAACCCCGAATGCACGTTTTTCGGGGTTCAGTTTTATATTGTACCTCCTTAGGCTGTCAAAGAACTTTCTCAAATCTGCTATGTGATCTACGACTCTTTCGAATTTGATGATGACGTCGTCAACGTACACCTCTATTTCCTTGTGTATCATATCATGGAAGATGGTCGTCATGGATCTCATGTAGGTAGCCCCAGTGTTCTTTAGACCGAATGGCATCATTTTGTAGCAGTACACTCCCCACGGTGTAATGAAGGTTGTTTTCTCTGCATCTTCTTCGTCCATCCAGATCTGGTGATAACCCGCGAAGCAATCTAAAAGGATTGGAGTTCATGTTTGGCGCAATTGTCAATCAGGATGTGTATATTTGGCAGTGGGAAATCGTCCTTGGGACTTGCTCTGTTTAAATCCCGATAGTCAACACATACCCTGACTTTCCCATCTTTCTTCGGAACCGGTACAATGTTGGCTAACCTGGTTGGGTACTCAACTACCCTGAGGACTTTGGCTTTGATCTGCTTAGTGACCTCCTTTTTAATTTTGAGACTCATATCTGGTTTGAATTTTCTGAGTTTCTGCTTCACCGGCGAACACATCGGGTTGGTGGGCAACTTGTGAGCCACTATGGATGTGCTCAGACCGGTCATGTCGTCATATGACCATGCAAAAATATCCTCATATTCATTCAGGAAACGAGTATATTCTTCCTTTTCTGACGGTGATAGGTGAATGCTTATGCGAGTCTCTTTGACAGTTTCGGAATCTCCCAAATTGATTGATTCGGTTTCGTCCAGGTTGGACTTAGGTTTGTTCTCAAAGTTCTCAACGTCTCCGACAACTTCCTCAGGTATTTCATCTTCTTCTTCTGAGTCATTGCCCTTGTATTGCGTTGTCTCATTACATGTCACAGTCATCGGTTCATCAGGAAAAGTAATAATAACGCTGTAGAAGAAAAAATATGAAAGATAATAATGAATACTAAATAGCAAGGCATTAATTAATTTTGAAAATATCCAAAACAGGTACGGCTCAATGAATCGAGCCATTATTTCGAAATAAAATGCGTCTTTAAAACAAAAACTATTGAATATCTTAAATGCCTAGCAAGGCTATAAAAACATATCAGGCTAATTGCCAAGCTACCCAGGAACTCGGCAGACCCGGGATGGTGTGACAGTCCAATTCTTGAAAACAGCTCCCTTCTCCAGAGTCTGAATGGTGAGGCCTTCTTCCTCCTCCTCCTCCTCAACTATCACACTGCAATCCATATCCTCGTCTTCTAAAAATAGGTTCCTTAGCCCAGCCAAAGCTTCTTCCTCTGCAGATCCCCATATTGTATCGGCCTGGTGAAAAGTCTGACTCAAATGTGGCACTAGCTGCTCGAGAGGGTAATAAGGACCACGCCATGGTGGCGACCAATCATTATATTCTTGCCAGGTGTATGGATATCCCAGCCCGAAAGTTGTGCCGTGATGTTTCAACTGTATCGGTTTGGTAAGGCCCTGGAGTTTCTTCCCAAGCCCGTTGCTGGGGTTCATACCCAGACCATGCCAGTATGCTTTCTATTTTGTTACTCCACCACTTGTCCTTCTTAATTGCGTTGACATGTTCAATGTGGTGGTAAGTTTCTCCACCCAGCCTTCTTCTATTCTCGATAACAGGGATAGATTGACTGGTGTAAATGGGGTTAGTTCCATCTCCGTGAATGATAACCTCCTGATGGTTCCATTCGAACTTCACGGCCTGGTGTAGCGTGGAAGCCACGGCCCCAGCGGCATGTATCCAAGGTCATCCCAATAGAAGATTGTATGTAGCTGATATGTCTAGTACTTGGAACTCAACATCGAATCATGTTGGTCCCATCTACAGACAAAGGTTAATCTCTCTAATCGTGGCCATTTGAGATCCATCAAATGCTTTCACGTTCATACTCCCTGCTCGTATCTTAAGGAAATCTTTACCCAACCTTTTTAGAGTAGTCAATGGACAAATGTTGAGGCTTGAACCCCCATCTATTAAGACTCTGGCAATGAATTTGTCTTCAAATTGTACTGTGATATGCAGTGCCCTGTTGTGACTTAACCCTTCAGGCGGTAGTTCATCCTCGTGGAAGGTGATCTTGTGACTCTCCAGTACTTGCCTTACCATGTTGGCCATCTCTCCACTGGTGATATTGTTGGGCACATAAGCTTCATTCAACACCTTCATCAGAGCACTCCTATGTGCCTCAGAATTTTGCAATAGCGACAAGATGGATATCTGGGCGGGATTCTTGTTTAAATGATCGACGACATAGTATTCTCTCGCCTGTGCTTTCCTCCAAAGATCGTCTGGTCCAGTTTCAATGACAGGTTGCTTGGTAGCAGCCTCCTTGCTTGATCCTCCCAAATTTTCGGGTGCATAGAACCTTCCAGTTCTGGTCATTCCCTGTGCGGCACCAGATTCTTCCATATTTGCTTTTCCCTTTCGCCTAGCTTCGGCAACGTAGGTATGGCGTTGGACATTAAAGAAGGCGTGGTTGCTACTGTCACTGTGAAAGGTGTGGCCACTTCTATCTCAAATGGAACAGATGTTGCTGCAGGTGGTGTTACTTCTACCTCGAATGGAACCGATGCGGTTACCTCAACCTCAACTGGCGGCTGTACTTGAACCATAATAGGATTGAGCATGACTACGGGCTTTTTAGGATCGTCACCTTTTTTGATAAGTCAAATTGATCCCTCAGGATCCCACTCCTCATCCGTTTCTATCACATTGATCCCTTTGCCCCTATGATCTGGAAGAGGATTGTTACGGGCGTTGGGTGCAGCTTCCTTCGCTTGTATGATCTTATTATCAATCAGTGCCTGGATCTTATCTTTTAATGTCCGGCACTCGTCAATAGTGTGCCCTTTCATACCGGAATGATATGCATAGGTTTTATTCGGGTTAACCCATTGAGATGAATTCTCCATTGCCACAACGGGAATAGGGGTGACATAACTAGCAACCTTCAACCTTTCGTACAGCTGGTCGATGGGTTCAGCAATGGCGGTGTACTGTCTGGGTGGTTTGCAATCAAAATTAGGTCGGGGTTTCTAGTAATTTGGAAGAGTTGGAGGTGAATGATAGTAGGTTGGCTGGGTTTTATAAGTGTGATAGGTGGTGATGGGTTGAGAATATCTGGGAGGTGAGGGTTGGTATGTAGGTGGAGGTGCTTGGTGTGTGACTGGAGATTTTGGGCCTTGGGCCACCATTACTGCCCCTACTTCTTTCTTCTTCGATATGCCGCCTGATTACAAAGCTTTGTTCGTGGCCTGCAGTGCCTCAAAATTTGTCACTATCCCGCTTTTAATACCCTCTTCAATCCTTTCTCCGGGTTTGATGATATCGGAGAACTTATGATTCTCAATGACCACTAGCCTTTCATAATACTGTGGGTCCTGCACCCTGACAAAGAACTTGATCATCTATTCCTCGTCTAATGCTGGTCTGACCTTAGCTGCTTCTGACCTCCACCGAGTAGCATACTCGTGGAAGGTCTTAGTTGGCTTCTTCTTTAGGTTCTGGATATAAAAGACATCCGGTGCATTCTCCGTATTAAACCTGATCCGGTTTATAAAATCTGATGCCATGCTCACCCAATTGGCCCACTTCTTAGGATTCTAGCTTATGTACCAGGACAGGGCATCTCCGATAAGACTTCTCATAAAGAGCTTCATTCGAATCCTTTCATCTTTTCCGACCCCCACGAGCTTGTCACAATAGGTTCTCAAATGAACTTTGGGATCACCCGTTCCATCAAATATTTCAAACTTGGGTGGTTTGTGACCCTCCGGCAATTCCACATCTGGTTGTATGCATAAATCCTCGTAGTTCAGACCTTCTATCCTTTTACCTCCTTCAACACCCTGAACTCGACTTGTCAACTTCTTGAGCTCCTCGGTCATGTTCTTGATGAGCAGGTCCTTCTCAGCGGATTCTGGTGTATAGGAGGTTGGTTGAGTGGAGTGAGGTAGGGTTTCCACATATATGGGGTTGTTTTGGTAGGTGCCAGGGATTTGGGTGTAGTGGTGGTCATTGGTCGAGTTTTGAGGATCGGGAATAAGTTGTGGTGTGTTCTGAGGAATGTGATAGGTAGTGGTTTCTGGGTACTGGGTAGGAAGATGTTGGTGTTGAGGAGGAGTTGGTACCGGTAGAGGATTGGGATTTTGAGGTGGTGTGGCGTATGATGGGGTGTGGGAGGATTTTGTGGACGTTGGTTTGGCGTATTTTAAGGAGGTGCTGGATTTTGAGCACATCGTTGGTTAACGTCTGGGACATTCAAAGTGAGGGAGAGGTTTGCCAAGTTACGGACCTGCTCAAGTTCTCCTTGTAACTCCAGTATTTTCTGCTCCAATTGTAGGACCAAATCATTATGGGCCGGAGTACTCCGACCGTCTGAAGTTTCAATATTCTTAGCATTTTCTTTTCTGATACCACTCAAATCATCCATCTTAGCTTTTCCTCTGCTTTTCGCATTACTCGGAGGAGGAGGAGGTGGAGGGCCTCTAGATCTGGTGTGTGATATGCTGATGATGCCAGTATATGCGAACCAACCTTAGGGGATGGGAGTAATAAAAATAAAGAAAAACAAAAGGTAAACAAATCAGTAAGGATTCTTAAAATGTTTGCAGTATTTAAACACGTATTGCGGGAATGTAAATCCGCGTCCTAACTTGGGAGCCTCGTTGTGCCCGAGGTAGGCCTAGCGACACGTTGATTGGAGAATTTCAGTGCCAATAATTGCCTCATTTCATTAATGTAAAAATAGATGAATCTAAACGACAATAAATAAGATAAGTCACTGATGGCACTTGCCCTTATTACATTTGACAAAGTAAATAAACCTAATCTACTTGGTCCCGGAAGGACCTTCTCCGGGCTGGATGTTTTTGGATTCTTCGATCAAATTCCCCAGTTCGCGCAGGTTCAGCAGTAGGTATGCCCTTGCTAAATGTCCTCCTTCACTTCCTTCGGTGTTCTGGCAATCTATGACTCTCTTCCTCATCTTTCCCTCCAATTCCATCAGCCTGTACTCCAGATATTCTAACCTTTCGCTTGATTTAATAGCCATCTCCCTTCATTCATTAATTAGTTCCATATCGGTCTTGTGTCGCTCCAGGTGCTCGGTCTCGGACTCGTGAACTCTTTTGCGCAGTTTGTTATATTTCACCTATGCTTCGGCAACTTCATCTATGACTCTATTTCCTTGACCGACCCTTGGCTCAAATATCCCTGCTATGTTATCTTCTAACAATGATAGGTAAAAGTACACAAGACTGGCATGATATCGATCTGGCTCGATGGTATCCTTTTTTACGATAATTTTCAAATACCACATATGTTGAGCTTCATATTTGTATGGGACGTCATCATCCTGAAAATCTGCCCTGTAGTGACTCATTTTAGCAACTCGCGGTATGACCTGCTTCCTGCCTGCCTGTCTCGTAACCCTGATGGGAGCATAAGGGTATATGCCCCTTAACCCGATCAGTACCAAGTGTGGAACATCCCTAGATCTGATGATGAACTCGTCGGTAGGGAACTATTCGAACATCCATTGAACCCGATCCTCGCTCAAATTGTTGAAAAATTGCGCCCATCCTATTGCATTTTTGGGTCGAGCAAACCTGTCTGGGATATAGGTCATTCTCTTAGGATGATGGAAAGCTATGTGATCATTCCACGGTCTTCGCGGAAGCTCATGACGGTATTGACCTTTTTGGAGATGCTCTAACAACAAAACTTGTAGCAGCAGATTGCAACCTTCGAAGTATTTGTACCCCTTCTGACAGCGCTCTAAGGCCTGGTATATGTCTGCTATGATCATAGGGACAATGGTATATGTATGCCCCTCGATCCCATCCATCAAGGTTTTGGTTACCATGGACATTCTGGTGTGGATTCTATCCCCTTGGATCGGGAACACTATCATACCCAAGAAACAGACGATGAACACAAAAACCATGTGGTGAATCCAACCCAAGGAAGTGATGGAGAATTCGTCATCAAAAATACAATAAGATCTGCGATTATCGTATCGTTCATAGAGGAAGTCGAAAGGTATGTAGGAATTCTTCAGGCACTCCAAGTCATCATTCTTCTTTAATCCCATCATCTTCAGAAATCCCCTAGTAGTGCGATTTTCCGGCACCAATAAACCAGGACTATCCCAAGGTAGCCCAGTGAATCCCCCTATTTCTTCCAAGAGATGGGTCATTTCTATGTTTCCAAAGCGAAAAACGGCTCTTTCTTTGTCCCAGAACATTGTGGCAGCTTCGATTAACATGTTGTTCGGCTGGAGGTCCAATAAAGAAGGAAAATTTCCCAAGACCCTTTACACATGATTTTTATCACTTGATGGAAGATCCTCCCACCAATCTAGCAACAATGGTGGTATGTTACGGACCATGCCGAACCTGGGGACTTCGTGCCTCATTTTCTGCAAAACAAACATGCTTAGGCCCTTTCCCCCTCCAGATTCGACTATTTATACAAAAATTATTATCGTATTGGCACTTATTTCTCCAAAACTAATACACAAAATCGTGGTTGCATCCGTTGGGATTATGGAAAACCCGGTGGACTTTTGGACGAGGCTTGTCTTAAAGGGTTATTATGTGGACAACATATTAACCCGGCTAGGTTTGACCATGATGCATGTACAATTAATCAGAGTAAGGTTTCTATAGAGGTATAGAAAGGTACCCTCAAGCGGACAACTTGAGGGGGAAAGGCACGGAACCGTCGACTGCACCGCTGATCGACTAGTTTTACCGCAAATACGCCTTTTCAAATTTAAAGGGTGATATACAGGAAGGGCGCAAACACTCATCAAGTGTTGCTATAGGATTGATTACGCACGAGTGGAATATGATGTGGAGCATGATTTATGCAACAATAAATAGCATGTTGTCACGTATTTGCACGTTAAAAAACTGATAAATGCGGTATTTAATAATTGAAAGGCATTTTAGAAAGAAAACAAGGAGACAAGGCAGTTTCTGTAGTAAAGGAAATCATAAATACTTGCAAATAGACAATTAAATCCAGATAGAGGGGGAAGGGGAAAGGGTGCGCACGTATTAACAGAATAAAGCATGCTTAAGACTAATTCACAAAAAGCAAGTTTGTTATGGTAGGAGCCTAATTATCCCCAGCAGAGTCGCCATGCTGTCGCGCCCCCTATTTTCTCACGGAGTCCGAGTTTCGACATTTTGGGACAACTCCTTTCCTTTTGGGAACTGGGTATGAGATTTGAAGAGTCTCCACCTAACGGATTAAGGTGCGTTAGGGCACCTAGAACAATTAACTCGTGAAACCAGTTTACATTACCAGAGATTGGCTAAGGGCTAGAAATTACCTTGAGCGGAAGGGGTTAGGCACCCCTCAAGGTCCATAACGATGGGTCCCGGCCAAACTCAACTTAAGTGAATTAGTCTTTAAGGAAATAAAGCAGTTCAAACAAATGGAGATTATTTTAAAACGAGAATTAAAGAGGTCCTAAGTTTATTAGCCTACAGGATTACTTCCATGCAATACTCGGTAACCTTCCCCAAATTGAGGTGTTACGCATAGCATTAACGCACAGGTCATTATCTCCTTTACTACCCAATTACCCTCCCCTTTTCAATTATTACCTAAGCGTTCTAATAACATCCAGTACGTACCTTATGCGTGCACTACTCGTCCCTTGCCTCTGGACCTAGAGGTGTTTAGGACCTCTATTTAAGGTGGTTCTAGACTCACCTTTGTTGTTTAAAAGGAGAAAACTAAGCGACAAACAAAAAGTCAAGTAGGACTGTCACATAAGGAACAATTAAGTGGGCTCATGTTAACCTCCACAAATAGACAAACAAATGCACACTATTCAAACGAGCAATTTTAAATGATTTTAAGATCCTATAGGCAGGATATCTAAATGAGCACAAAATAGAATATAGCAGTTTTAAAGCGAGAAGACGAGTGCCTATCAGCTTGCCTACTGATTTGGTTAATACTCTGAATCCAGGCATATGTCAAACAAGCAATCGCAGTTTTTAGACCCAGAATTTTAATTATCCTACAGGCTTGCCTAAGTGATAGTCGAGTAGAACCCTATAGACATGGTATCTAAGCTGTAAATCAGTTATTGACTTTAATAGGTAGATTTCATCTTTTAGATCCTATAGGCATGCTTTCTAAGTGTTGAAACTGATTATAAGCATTATCTCTTATAGACATGATATCTAAACACAGAAACTAATTTTTTACACTTACTTCGTATAGGCATGATGTCTAAGTGTCAAGATTGATTTTATACCTATTTCCTATAGGCATGATATCTAAGCGCAAAACTAATATTTCCTATAGGCATGATAACTATAGGCAGAATTGATTATTTTATTTCCTATAGGCATGGTATCTAGGTGGTTTTTGGTTCCTATAGGCAGGATCTCTATTAATCATAGGTAGGCAGAATTCTTTAAGAACATTGCCAGGAAAATTATTATTCAAACAGACAAGATCCCATAGACATGGTTATGCATAGAATGTGCATGGATCCTGTGGACATGATTTCTAATGCAAAGAATCTGTGAACAGAATTTCTAGCATACGAGTGAAGTACAAAACAAAACAATTAGAAAGTCCTATAGACATGATCTCTATCTCTAAACAAGTATAACGCTCACATAATCATCAATAATCCTATAGGCAGGATTTCTACCCGAGTTCAAGCAAAGATATAGAATAAACCTCCCCCAACTTTTACTAATAACCCCATATCTATTTTTTACAAGGATTATTACATTATTACAGACCAGTACGAATAGATTACACAATGAAAAAAAAAAAGAAATCATTATACTATAGGGAGCCTTAGAAGGCCCAATGTCAACCTGGAAGCCAGGCCTTCAAGCAAGTCTGATGTCCACAATACACAAAATGGGCTTCTGGTGTGTCAAAGTTCCCAAGGGCCTCCGGGACCCCGGGCAATGCTCACACCAGAACCTTTTTAAAGAAACAGTTTTGTAAAGAGTTTGGAAGGCCAGCCCCAGTGTGTTAGAGTTTAGAGGAGTCTCATGGACCCTAGGCAGTGCTCACACTGGGGGTGGTAGGACCCTAGATAACTAAGAGTAGAAGTTCGAAAATAGTGTATAAGGGTAGGGGACAGTATTAGAAAAAAAAGCAGTAGAACAGAACCATATTTCAGCAGATTGACTCAGATATGGTTACCAGTAGTTAAACAATCACAACAACACAGGGACAGTGGAATCATAGACCTAATAGAGTCACATTTGAGTCAAACAAGGTTTCACATTGCCGGAGTTGACTTAGTCTATTAACTATTACTAGGTGGAATCAAATAGACATGTATTTAGCAGAGAGAAACATGCTGAAGTCAAATGGCTAATCAGACAGCCATACAGAAAAGGTAGCAGGAGCTTAAAGCACATTATTTTTGAGAGAAGTACACAGAAACCATTAATGGATCAGGAACATGCTAAGGTAAATTATCGGCACATAAAAACAGGACAGAATTGGGGCATGCTGGTTGAGAAACAGGTAAACAAGTGCCATGAATCAAACAGGAATATGGTCAAGTATACTAACCATACTAACATATTGGACAGGGCAAGTTAACAGGAACTAAGGCATGCTAGTTAAGAGAGTAATAAACAGGAACACAGAGCAAATAGAAGCATGTTGAAATTCATAATGAACTGACTACATAGCATATAGAGGAGAGCATGATAACAGAAATTGAGGCATACCAGTTAAGAGGTAGCAAACAGGAAGGTGAAGGCAAGTGGAATTCAAGAGTCTAGCCTTGGCTTTCAGCCGGCTAGACAGAATAGCAAATAGAAGTAAAAGAGAGAACTACAGTTGTGAGTGTGTGAATAAGAGTAAAAGTTTATGTGTAGGTGTTTATGTATCTTCTTGTGTGTTCGTGTGTTCTAAAAATCAGAATGGTGAGGTTATATAGCATTCAGCAGAGTAGAACAAATAAGGTAAAAAAAATTAAGAGTTCACAAATAAGGTATGCAAATCATTCAACCAGTTGATTAAGGCAAATCCCAATCAATTAACACGATAGAATCCCGGAAATATCACTTAGCTTAGGGAGAATCAATTAACAGGAAAGATTGAAATTTTAAAGGTAAAGAAATAAATCAGAGACCATCTAGGGGTCAGTTAAAATAATCAAATCCTAGAAATCAGGCTAATAACCTAATTAAGGCAAGTAGTACCAATTATGAGTCACGAATTAGGAAAAATAAGTAAAATCACAGAGAAATACCGACTTCAACAGAAAATATAATTTCGAACCCTAGTTAGGCAAATAAAATCAGTTAATCTCTATTAATTGGCAGGGCCGAAGAATAACGAACAAATAGTGAAATGATTAGAAACCTTAGGGATTAGAACATAGATATGAAAATCAGTCGAACAAGTAAAGAGAACCAAAGTTAAACACTTAAAAAAAATTAGAACTTTTGCAGAAACGTAAAGAGATGAAACCCAAGTTTTAGGGAAAAGCTAAAATCGGTTAATAACAAGAAAAATAGAAGATTTTTAAAGAGAAATATCAGATAAACTCAAAATCATCTCAGATCTATAGAGATCTGAACAGACTCGAGTAGAAAGTGGCTAGGGTTTTAAAAAAATGACAGAGGTGAGAAAAATCCGGTTTGGAACCAGAGGTTTTGGCCATAAACATGAAGATAACAGTACTCACAAACACGGAGATGAACACAGGCCAGTTCATCGAGAAAATGAAGAGTTGAAGCCAAGTCTGTGTTGAATCTCTTCGAGATTCCATCGAACAACAAAGAAATCGAATAGCCAGTAGAGATAGGAGGCCGGATGGGGCCTAAAATCAAAGGGAGACCCCATGGATTGAAGGGTTTCCGGCGACGGCGACCTAGGGTTAGGGGAGAGTTTGAGAGAGAAGAGAGGAGGAGGGATTCAAGGGCGGCGAGGCGGAAGAAATGATTAGGGTTAGGGTCGTTTGGTTAAGTTAAAAAAGGAAAATTGATCCTGGACCGTTGATCTTCTGAGATCAACGGCCAGGATTAAATTTTAGGTACTGGGTTTTGGGTTTAGGGTAAAGTTAGGGTTCGATGGGGTAGTGGATT
>NW_017679670.1:3076-16032 GCF_001879085.1 Nicotiana attenuata | reverse complement strand
ACTTATTTTAGCATGACTTAGTACTTTTAGATTATGTTTAGTTTTACTATGACTTTTTAATTAGCAATATTTATATTACATTATATTATTGTCTTTATCGTTGATATTTTAGGATAATGCCATGACACATCTCATATTTTGTAACAACCCGGCCGGTCGTTTTTTGAATTTATGCCCCGATCCCCTATTAACTGTTTCCCCTAAGTTCCTTTTTGCTATTTTGGTTTGCCGGGACGTTCGGTGTTGGATTTCGGAGAATTTTCGGACACTTAGTCCCTAAATGAGAGCTTAAGTGTTGGAAAATGGTCCGTAGTTAGAACAGTGTGAAGACAGCCTCGAAATGGAAATCTGATGGTTCCGTTAGCTCCGTTACATGATTTTGGGGTTGGGAGCGTGTTCGGAATGTATTTTGGAAGTCCATAGCTAATTTAGGCTTGAATTGGCGAAGTTAGTATTTTGGCAATTTCCGGTTGATAGGTGAGATTTTGATCCGGGAGTCAGAACAGAATTCCGAGAGTTGTTGTAGCTTCGTTAGGTGATTTGGGATATGTGTGCAAAATTTCAGGTCATTCGGACATGGTTTGATTGGGTTTTTGATCGAATGCGTGTTTTGAAAGTTTTAGAAGAACTTAGGCTTGAATTCGATGTAATTTGATGGTTTTGGTGTTGTTTGAGGCGTTTTGAGGATTGGAAAAAGTTTGAATAATGTATTAAGATGCCTTGGTGCTTTTGGTTGAGGTCCCGAGGGCCCCGGGTGTGTTTCGGGTTGTATCACGCTCTTATTTGATGTTTCAACGCCGTATCTTTGGACATAAAGGGATACCACAATGAGTAAATGAGCTCCAAATTAAGTTTTTATTGAACCATTAGATCCGTATCGTAATTTTGGAGCCATAGCAAAAAGAATCGTCGAATTTGGACATCGTATGAGGGAGTTATGCTCATTTTCGTGTCGAGAAAATGCTGGTTGCTGTCATAACCGCAAAAGCGGAAATTGACCGCGGAAGCGGTACCGCAAAAGCGGAAATAGTGACGCGGAAGCGGTACCGCAGAAGCGGAAATTATCCGCGGAAGCGGAAATAGTGACGCGGAAGCGGTACCGCAGTAGCGGAAAATAGGCCTGGGCAGAGATCTTAAGTTCCGAAAATGGGACTTTGTTCCCATTTTCTTTCATTTTTGACTTCTAGAGCTCGGTTTTGGGAGAACTTTCAAGGGGTTTTCGCGAGCAATAATTGGGTAACGATTCTCTACTCTCTTATGCTTAATACTTACTAATCTAATCATGATTTCATTCGTATTTTCGGATTTTTGAATGAAAAATGGGTCAAAATCCTTAGACTAAATTATTGAGTTTTGAGTGGGTATTTGACCTCCGATTTGAGAGATTTTTATATGGGTAGACTCGTGAGAGTACGAGAGTTCTGAAAATGTAAAAATTATCCGATTCCGAGAGGTGGGCCCGAGGGGCATTTTGGTCATTTTACAAAATTTCGCGTATTAGCTTAGAATTTAATTGTAGAATCAATTACCTGAATTATTATTTACATTATGCAATTTAATAGAATAGATTTGAGCCATTTGGAGTCAAATACTCGTGGCAAAAACGTGATTTTGGATTGAATTTTGAGCCGGTTCGAGGTAAGTGGCTTGTCTAACCTTGTGTGGGGGACTTTGTCCCTTAGGATGTGATATTTGGTAATTGAATGCCTTGTGCGTGAGGTGACGAGCGCGTACTTGAGCTAATTGTTGAAAACCCGAATTTTTACTGAAAATACTTGAACTGAATTTCTTTCGTATTTGCTTTATTCTACTTGCTATTATAGCCTGTGCTAGTATGGAAAAGCATGTTTTATTGATCCAAATTGCCTATTTGCTTAAATTGCCTTAATTGTAATTACGTAAAGCATATTAGGCCAGAATTATTTGTTGCCTTGTATTGTTGTACTTCAATTTCTGAATATTTCTCTGATTTGGTTGCGCATTTACATTGGGACTACGGATGTGGGATTCCGGTAGCTCTCCCCTTGTTTGTTTACTTTGGGACTACGGGTTCAATTTCCGGGAGATCCCCCTGTACATTTATATTTGGGACTACGGGTTAGATTCCCGGGAGATCCCCCTGCACATTTACTTTGGGACTACGGGTTAGATTCCCGGGAGATCCCCCTGCACATTTACTTTGGGACTACGGGTTAGATTCCCGGGAGACCCCCCTGCATATTGATAATTGGACTACGGGACGGTATCCCGGGAGATCCTTCAGATATATTCATACGGTGGACTACGGGACGGTATCCCGGGAGCTCCTCGTTCAGATTGATAAAATGGACTACAGGACGGTATCCTGGGAGATCCTCATTATTGGCATTTAAATTGAGCTGTTTACTCTGTGTTATCTTATTTTCTGTGTGCTAATTGCTGTTGTGTAATCCGATTTATCTCGTAGTTAATTCGATTTATTTCAAAGTTGTATATCATTATTTCTTCTTATTTCATACTATTGACAGCCTTATTATTTTATTTAATCTCAGTAGGGCCCTGACCTTCCTCTTCACTACCCAACCGAGGTTAGGCTTGGCACTTACTGAGTACCGCTGTGGTGTACTCATACCTCTTCTGCGCATGTTTTTCATGTGCAGCTCCAGGTACCTCCACCCAGGCGCACTATCCTCGCGGCGGAGAGATCTAGCAGACACTTTGAGGTATATCTGCCACGTCCGCAGACCAGAAGTCTCTATCTTATTCCAGCTTTAGTATATGACTTCCTTTCTTTCGGTTGTGTAGACATTATGGAGTTAGAGCGGTGTATTTCATTTCTAATAGCCTGTGTTTCCTGTGAGTTTCCGGGTTTTGGGAGTTTGTTTGGATTTCGTGATATGGGTTGTATTATGCCAAGTGGCACTTATACACATTTTTCTTTTGACAGTAAAATTTTCAGTTGTTTGCTTCCGCAATTTAGTTTGTTTTTTTCCGCAAGTTGTATAAATTACGCATTGTTAGGCTTACCTAGTTGTAGGGACTAGGTGCCATCACGACATATTCACGGAGGGCGAACTGGGGTCGTGATATATTTTGTATTATTTTATTGGTTTGGCTTAGTCTTTAGATTTAATAACCCGACATAATCGGTTTTGTTTGGTAATTGCAAAACCTGAACCAACCCGACCTATGTACACCCATACATATCACTAAGAGGGTGGTATAGATAGGGCTGTCTAGGGGCGGGGGAGAGAGAATCCCAAAACTGCCCCGCTCCGTACCGATATAGGTGCCGCTCCGGATCGGTCCGATTTAAGGGGTAGGGTAATGGAATTGGGGATGAGGGAAAGGGTACCGGTAGGGTACCTAAAAAGTACCCTTAGATCCGGTTCGGTTGGTACCCTTAAGGTACCGATACCCTTAGAACTATTTTATTTCTTAAAAAATAACTGGTCATTTTTAACTATTAGTCAACGACTATATATTTAAAGATAATTGTTGGCAACGACAAAAAATGGCTATTTTTTCCTCCCTACCCCCTAACACCCCACCTCTTAATTTTTGTTTTTAAACCATAAATTTATTAAATTACACATTGGCCCTATTTTACAACTATAAATGACTCTTTTCGTTCATTCATTTTTTTTCAAACAAAACTCTCCTATCTCTTGAATTCTCTATCTCTCTCTCGTTCTAATTGCAATTAACATTCTATCACTCTATTATTTTGCTTTAATTTCGCGGTATCAACATCAATTTTACGACAACATATTTTTTCCTTGACAATATACCAATATTCGAGCGATTTTCTTTTATCAATGTCAATTATACATCAGCATTTGGTACACTCTTTCTAATTTTTATTCACTTTCGCATTTATTTTTGTTATATCGTTATTGCTATTTGTTGTAAGAAAAATGGCTCCTAAAGGTGTAAGAAAAATATTTAACAAATTGGCTAAGGGTAATGCTAGTTGTAGTAATCCTAATCCTATTGTTGACTTCACTCACGTAGATGGAACACCTTTATGTTAATATTAATTTTCAATCATTTGATTACGAAGTGATAGAAGCACAATACTACGATTTAGAAATTTTTAGTGAGGATGAAGGAGAAGAGAATGATAACTTAGATGAAAAACCCACTAATCGGGCAACTCCAACTCCGAGTCAATCCCAGTTTGGAGTTGGTGGTCCTTTACCTCCTACTAGACAACCAGCTTGGAAATGGTTTACTCAGGATAAAGCTAATGAAAAAGCTATTTGTACTTTTGTAAATAACGGTTATCTTTTAAAGATAAAGTTGGTCATGTCGGGCTGGTGGTTTAAAGAGGCATATGGAAATTCATCACAAAGAGGTTCGGCTTGCTAGGAGGAGCGTCCTCGTTGTGAATCAATTCCCACCCAGTCCAGACATGATTCTCATACTGTGCAATCACAAATTAACCCTGTGACTGGAGGACTACCAAACACTAAGATGTGTAAGAACATTACCAAAAATTGATGAACACTGTAGCACCAACTACTTCTACTCTGCTTCATCATCATCATAACCTCTTAGAAAATAATGCAGCACAGAGACCTTTTAGTGCAATTTGATAAGTGATTAGTCAATCTCAATCTTCACAAATTAACGGGCTTGATGTTTATTTAATGCAGGAATTTTTTGATATTTATGATGATGAAGAAAATGAAAACTTGTTGAAATAGTGAAGAATCAACGAACAAACATTTTTTGATTCCTTCAAGAATGACATAAGATGTGTTAACTATTCCAGCTTCATCAGTAGCTTTTGAAAGCGCTTTCAGTGCAAAACATTTTTAAATTGGAGACCATAGATACTCGATGGCAGAAGATACCTTAGAGAGTACCGCCTTATTCAAAGATTGGATTAAGGTGGAGAGAAGAAACTTTGGACTTCCAAAAAAATTCAAGAAGATGACGCTACTTATAATGAAATAGTATCTATTGGGGACGACGGTGGAACAGATGAACAAGTGTTAGCAATTCGAAGTGAAGAACCTCGAAAAATTGTTAAAAAATTACATAAATTGTTGAACAAAATCATGTAATTTAATTTTTAAAAGTATTGAATATTACATTAAATAAAATAAAAGGCACTTCATTGCCTTGAATTATTTCCATCCCTAAAAGTTTGTGTGTATTTAAATATAGAAATTTTGAAATCACATTTAAATAATAAAATACCCCAAAGTACCCTTACCGCACTCTTAAGTACCCCTCCCCCTAGGACTGACAAAAAATATTCTTACTCCGTATCCTTAATTCCCCTTAACCTCAGTGTCCCTAAGGAGCCACTTCTTACCGGTACTACCCTCATACTGTGACGACCCGACCAGTCGTCTCATGAGTTACCGTTCCGTTTCTCCCATTTCTGCTTCTTTATGTTCTGTTTATCCGTGTTTTATGGTATCGGATTGGTCGGATTGAATCCGGAATGATTTTGGTGAAGTTTGAGGCACTTAGTCTCTTTTAAGAAGGCTTAAGTTGGAAAAGTCAATCGGATGTTGATTTATGTGTTATAGGGCTCGGATATGAGTTCTGATGGTTCGGTTAGCTTTGGGAGGTGATTTGAGACTTAGGAGGGTGATCGGAATGGGTTTTGGAGGTTCGGAGAAGATTTAGGCTTGAATTGGCGAAGTTGATATTTTGGCGATTTTCGGTTGGTAGGCGAGATTTTGATATAGGGGTCGGAATGAAATTTCGAGAGTTGCAGTAGCTTCGTTGTGTCATTTGGGATGTGTGTGCAAAATTAAAGGTTATTCAGACGTGGTTTGGTTAGGTTTTTGATCAAAAGCGGAATTCGGAAGATTTTAAAAACTTAGGATTGAATCCGATGTGTTTGGGATGATTTGATGTTGTTTGGGGTGTTTTGATGATTGGAACAAGTTTGTATAAGGTATTAGGATATGTTTGTGCTTTTGGTTGAGGTCCCGGGGGACTCGGGGTGATTTCGGATGGCTAACGGAGAAGTTTGGATTTTGTTGCAGCTGCTGAATTTGCTGCTTCTGGTATTTTCGCACCTGCGGATTGGGGACTGCAGGTGCAGTTGATTTGTCGCAGAAGCAAAAAAGGGTTTGAGGAGCAGGAACCGCAGAAGCGGCTAAGTGGAGTCGCAGATGCGGAAGGTTGATCGTAGGTGCGGTTGTTGGCCAGTTAAGTGATTTCCGCAGAAGCGGAGGAAAGACCGCATATGCGGTACCGCAGAAGCGGTTATTGTGCCGCAGATGCGGAACATCTGGGCAGAAGATATAAAAAGGGCCCTTCGCGAATGTTGGGTTATTTCACCATTTTTGACTTCGGCTTTGGAGCTTTTTGGACAATTTGGAAGAGGGATTTCAAGGGAACATCATTGAGGTAAGGATTTTGGACCTAACACTCGTTCCTATGGTATTATTTCATGGATTAGAGCTAGAATTTATGGAAATTAAGGGTGAAAATTGGGGGAAAGCTAGGGTTTAGGATTGGAGACCTATGATTGAGGATTTGATGGACCATTTGAGGTCGGATTTCTGAACTTTTGATATGTATGAACTCGTGGGGACATGAGGAATCTATTGATGTAAAAATTATTGAATTCCGAGACGTGGGCCCGGGGGTCGGGTTTTGGTAATTTCGGGATTTGTGCTAATTATTGATTGTTTTCGCTTGGGCTTCGTTCCCATAGCATATTTTGACGTCCTCGTTCTGATTTTGGATAGATTCGATGCGAGTGGAGGCCAATTCGAGGGGCAAAGGCGTCGCGAGCTAGAGATTTGACTGGTTCGAGGTGAGTAATGATTGTAAATGATGTTCTGAGGGTTTGAAACCTCGGATTGCACATCGTAGTGCTATATTGAGGTGAGGCACACGCTTGATGACGAGCGTGGGGTCGTGCACTGTTGGGGATTGTGACTTGGTCCGTCCATGTTGATGATTTTACCGCGTATTTGACTGAAACCTATTTGATATCATTATTATTTGGGCTGAATGTCATATTTGGGATTCGTGCCAACTATTTGAACCCTTCGGGGATTTTTATCGATATTTCCTCACTGTTTTGACTTATTACTTGAACTCAGTCATGTTATTTTCCACTGTTTTTCATACTCAGCCATGTTTACTCAGTTTTAATACTTAAATGATATTTTAAATGATGTTTGGGTTGAGAAACACTATTTTACTATTGCCCGAGTGGCTTGTGAGGATTTTTGACCGAGTAAGGCCGATGGCCTATGTTGTGAGGAAACACTGATATTGATTTAAGGCCGAGGGCCTGCGATTTGTGTGCCACGAGGTGGCTTGATATTGATATGAGGCCGAGAGCCTGTTTATGATGCCACGAGATGGCTTGATATTGTGCTTGGGCCGTAAGGGGCCCCTCCAGGAGTCTGCACACCCCCAGTGAGCGCGAGTACCCATTGTGATGTGAGATTGAGCCCGAAGGGCTGGTATTGTTCTGAGATGTTGCCCGAGGGGCCGGTATTGTACTGAGATGTTGCCCGAGGGGCGGTTTTGTTGATATAGTGCCCGAGGGGCGAACCTTTACGTGTCTATTTTCCTTAATTGCCTGTTAATTATATGCTTAACTGGTTTACTATTTTTAAATGGTTTTATTGCTTCATTATAGAATGCCTTGTGCCTTACGTGTTTTCATGCTTTCAGTCGTTATTTACATTTGTTACTCACTGAGTTGGAGTACTCACTTTACTCCCTGCACCCTGTGTGCAGATTCAGGCGTAGCTGGTTCCACTCCCGAGTGCTGATCCTTTCAGCTTCAAGCGGACATTTGGAGTTCACGAGGTAGCTGCCTGACGTCCGCAGTCCCGTA
This sequence comes from Nicotiana attenuata, assembly GCF_001879085.1. NCBI lineage: Eukaryota > Viridiplantae > Streptophyta > Magnoliopsida > Solanales > Solanaceae > Nicotiana > Nicotiana attenuata. The sequence continues at coordinate 8,222 of NW_017679670.1, read as the reverse complement.
TTTCTCCTCCTTTATCTTTCCTATCTTGTTTCAGACAGTTGTACTAGTTTACAGACTTTGCAGTATATTCTATCTGAGTATGCTATGTGGTTGCAACATAGTCTGAACTTCCACATAAGAAAAGAATTACTTTGGTGTTCTGTAGTGTCAGCAAATAAATAGTATCTGTAGCAAAATGAGAGACAAGAAAAATGAAGAGTTCACGTCGAGTGTCATTAATACGTCGTGGGCAACTTCACTTATGACAAGAATTATGTCAAATGCGAAATTTGTAGTTGAAATTTTTGACGGGTCAGGACATTTTGGGATGTAGCAAGCTGAGGTTCTTGATGTCCTTTTTCAACAAGGGCTATATATTGCCATAGAAGAAAAGAAACCAGACAATATCGAAGAAGAAGATTGGAAGATTATCAACCGCATTGCTTGTGGTACCATACGATCTTACCTCGCAAGAGAACAGAAGTATCATACACAAAAGAAACTTCTGCAAGTAAATTGTGGAATGCATTGGAGGATAATTCTTGAAGAAAACAGTTAAAATAAACTTTACATGAAAGAAGACTATTACGCTTCACATATTTCCTGGTACTAAAATGAATGAACATATCACCAGCTTTAATAAGTTGGCGACAGACTTGCAGAATATGGACGTGACTTTTAGTGATGGAGATATGGCCTCAATGTTATTAAGTTCACTTCCCAATAAGTACGAGCACCTCGAAACAGCTCTACTTCATGGGAATGATGAAGTATATCTTAAAGAAGTTTGTTCTGCCTTATACAACTATGAACAAAGAAAAGAGAGAAAAGCAAAAGAGTGGAGAAGGAGAAGAACTGGTCGTGAGAGGTCGTTCCCAAAACCAGATGAGAACGAAGAAAGGAAGATCGAAGTTAAGATCCAGACCCAGCAAAGATGAATGCGCCTTTTGCCGAGAAAAGGGGCATAAAGACTGTCCAAAGTTAAAAAACAAGGCCAAACCTAACAATGAGAAGGCTGTCATGGATTCAAATGTAGCTGATTGTGATGACTCTGAGTTCTCACTAGTTACAACTGAGCCATTCAAACCATGTGACATATGGTTGATGGATTCATCTTGTAGCTATCATATGTGTCCCAATCGAGACTAGTTCGTTGATTTTCAAGAAAGAGAATGTGGAGTTATTCCCACCGCAAATAACAATCCTCTTACCGCATATAGTATTGGTTCAATCCGGTTAAAAAACCATGATGGATTGATCAGAATATTAAAAAATGTTCGATACGTACCAAAATTGAAGAAAAATCTCATTTCTATAGGAGCCCTATTCAAAGGGGTTCAAAATCGTTGCAGAAAATGGGATATTGAGAATATGCTCTGGTGCACTAATGGTAATGAAGGTAATTCGGCGAAATAATAACATGCACCGCTATCACGATAGTACAATTATTGGGACATCAACAGTGGCATCTAGTGATGACAAGGAGGCAGAAGCAACCAAGCTATGGAACATGCGCTTGGGACATGCTGGAGGAAAATTCTTGAAAATTTTATTAGATCAAGGATTGTTAAAAGGAGTAAAGACTTGCAATTTGAATTTTTGTGAGCATTGTGTCAAGGGGAAACATGCAACAATTAAATTTGGAACAACAATCCATAATACTAAAGGTATTTTTGATTATTTTCACTCTAATGTTTGGAGTGTTTCAAAAACACCTTCATTAGGTAGGAAACACTATTTCGTAAACATTATTGATGACCTTTTCCGGAGAGTGTGGGTGTATACTATGAAAACCAAAGATGAGGTGCTGGGAATTTTTCTCAAATGGAAGGTGATGCACGATAGAGACTCAAAAAGGCAGAAAGATAAAGTGTCTTCGCACAGACAAAGGTGGAGATACAAAAATGATCTTTACAATAAAATTTGTGAAGATGATGGCATTTTGAGACATTTCATGTCAGAAATATACCACAATAGAACGGAGTGGCAGAACAAATGAACTGGACTTTGCTGGAGAAGGTTTGGTGTATATTGTCCAATACTGGCTTTGGCAAAGAATTTTGGGCTGGGGGAATACATATGCATGCCACCTCATTAATCATTTACCATCTACCACTATTGGTGGTAAGACACCATTTGAAAAATGAAATGGAAAACCTGCTGAAGATTATAGTTTTTTGTATATATTTGGCTCAATTGCATACTATCATGTGGAAGAGTCAAAATTGGATCCGAGAGCAAAGAAAGCTATATTTATGGGGATTACTTCTGGAGTCAAAGGATACCGCTTATGGTGTCCAGAGACAAGAAAAATTATATTTAGCAGAGATGTTACCTTTGATGAATCTGCCATAATAGATAAGGTGACAATTGATGATGTCAAACAAACTGATAGTGCTTCAAAATAGGTGGAGTTCGAAGGAAAATTAATTTTCCCAACGCAGGGAGAAAATGAGGAAAAAACAGAAGATTTTCCTCTGGAAGAAGAGCCAGTAGAGAGGGAGATTCCAACTTAGGAACCTCAACAACAACTTGAATTAATAGCAACCAGCAAGCCAAAAAGAATAATAAAGAAACCTGACCATCTCATAGAGACGGTGGCTTGTGCAGCCTCAATTGTAGCTGATGGTGTTCCTACCACTTATAAAGAGGCAGTCCAAAGTTCAGAAGAAGATAAGTGGAGGATTGCCATGAATGAAGAAATACAATCCCTTCATCAGAATCCACATGAAAATTGGCCAATCCCCCAAAGGGCAAGAAAGCAATTGGGTGCCAATGGGTATTTCCAAAGAAAGAAGAATTTCCTAACTAAAAAGATATTTGCTACAAAGCAAGATTGGTGGCCAAAATATACGCTCAAAAGGAGGGAATTGATTATAATGAGGTGTTTTCTCCAGTTGTGAAACACTCCTCCATTAGAGTTTTGTTGGCCTTGGTAGTACAATTGAATTTGGAACTAGTTCAGTAAAATGTAAAAACTGCATTTTGACATGGAGATTTGGAAGATGAAATCTATATGACTCAACTATAAGGATTCAAGTTGGTGGAATGGAAAATATGGTGTGCAAACTTGAAAAACCGTTGTACGGATTGAAATAATCTTCTAAATAATGGTACAAACGATTTGACAAGTTTATGTTGCAGTAGAAGTACAGAAGAAGCAAATACGATCATTATGTGTATTTGCACAAGCTTGAAGATGGATCCTTCATATATCTTCTCCTATACGTTGATGATATGTTGATAGCTTCAAAAAGTCAAGAGAAAATTAAGAAGTTAAGTATTCAACTAAAAAAGGAGTTTGAGATGAAGGATTTGGGTGAGGCGAAGAAAATTCTTGGCATGGAGATAAAAAGAGATAGACATTCAAAGAAACTCTATCTATCTCAGAAAGAATACTTGAAGAGAGCAATAGATCAATTTGGCATGAATGAGAACACAAAGTCGGTTAGCACCCCTCTTGCTCCTCACTTTAAGCTTAGTGCTGCTATGTCGCTGAAGAATGAAGCTGAACGTGAGTATATATATGTCAAGAGTATCATATGCGAATGTCGTTGGTAGCTTGATGTATGCAATGGTTTGCACAAAACCTGATATTTCACATGCTATCGGAGTTGTAAGCAGATATATGCATGATCCAGGAAAGGAGCATTGGCAAGATGTAAAATGAATTCTACGGTATATTCGTAATATTGTAGATGTTGGATTATTTTTTGAGCAGGAAGGTAGTGAGTATATGGTTGGATATTGTGACTTAGATTATGTGGGTGATTTGGACAAGCATAGATCAACTACTGATTATGTTTTTACTTCTGCAAATGCACCAGTTAGTTGGAAGTCTACTTTGCATTCAACGGTTGCTTTGTCTACTACTGAGGCAGAGTACATGCAATTACGCAGGCTGTAAAAGAGGCAATTTGGCTTCACGGGGTTGCTTAGAGAGATAGGTATTAGTCAAGAAAGCATCACACTATTTTGTGATAGTCAAAGTGCTATCAAATTAGCAAAGAACCAAGTTTATTATGCAAGGACGAAACACATTGATGTTCGATATCACTTTTTATGAGATATTATAGAAGAATGTGGAGTTATGGTGCAGAAAATTCGGACTACAAACAACCATGCCGATATGCCAACAAAAGTAGTGACTGCGATCAAGTTTTCAATATTGTTTGAACTTGATCAACATTGTTGATCTTTGAAGATTGAAGTTGAAGACACAATCAAAATTTATCAGTGAGAGAAAATTGAAAGAGTGGAATCTTGCCAAGGTGGAGATTTGTTGAATTTGACAAGATTAATATGAACTAGTGTGAACATTTGAAAGCCCCCTTTTAGGAGAAAATTCGTAGATGCATTTTTTCATGCATTTACATTGCATGATCACACTTAATGTGATGTCATGCATGATATTAAGGCCATTTCCTTTCTATAAATAGCAAGGATTTTGTTCATTTGTACACATCTCTCACTTGCCCTTCCTATCTCCTAAGGCACTTGAATCTTCTTTCTCTCTTGTAGTATTTCACTTGTATTTTTGGACTGAAATAAAGTTTGAGTTGATTGTATCCGAGGACAACAATCTAATTTTGCTGAACCTTGTAAAGTTTTGGTGTTCTTTTTATTATTGTCTCACTTACTTTTTATTAGCTACCTTTAAATATAATATTGCGATTTTATCACTTTCTATATATTCGACTTTCACAACGCAGAGTCCTCTACCCAATCCCCTCTTACATTCTTCTCGTTTATATTATGGCACCTAAGCTTAATATGAATAACTATAGCTTCAATAATTTAGTCAACACTCCATCTGGGACTTGTCATCATATGATCCTTAGAGTTCCAGTACTCCAACTCATGCTCTATACGTTCTCTTTCCTATAAAGTCATAAATGTCTTATGGTCTCCACCAACGTTAGGTCACTACAAACCAAATATTGATGGTGCTTTCAATCCTTAAAATTAAGGGTGTACAAAGAAAACCGACAAATCGTATCAACCCGATAATTCGAGTCAAACCGAGAAAAAAAAACTCGACTACGGTTTGGTTTGGTTTGGCTTGGTATTGAAAAAAAATCCGACCATAATTGGATTGGTTTGGTTTTAACTAAAGTAAGTCAAACCGGAACCAAACCAACCCGACATTATATATATAAAAATTTTA
>NW_017679670.1:0-1745 GCF_001879085.1 Nicotiana attenuata | reverse complement strand
ATTCCCAACTTCCCCACAATTTTCATGTCCAATTCCATGATATAATCTCGTATTTAACTTGGAAATGAGTAGGAGTAACTTACCTTAACATAGATGGCGAAATCCCTTCTTGGAGCCCTCCAAAAATTGCCCCAAGCCATGAAAAATATGAGAGAAATGAACTCAACCCCGATTTTAAACAACCATTCTGCCCCAGCTATTTTCGCTTCTGCGGAAATATTTCCGCTTCTGCGGTTCCGCTTTTGCGGACAATCCGCTGCTTCTGCGGCTTCCCCTGGGCCTATCCTTTTCCGCTTCTGTGACATAACATCTGCAGATGCGGTCCCGCTTCTGCGGAACCTTGACCGCATCTGCGGTCCTCCCTAGGCTGCCCATTCTCGCTTCTGCGATCCACCTTCCGCAGATACGGTCCCGCTTCTGCGGAACCTTGACCGCATCTGCGGTCCACGAGCCTTCGACCATAAATCGCTTTTGCGGCTCTCTTTTCGCTTCTGTGGGGCCGATTCTGTGGCTGCCCAACTGCAGAAGCGGAAACACCAGCAACCAGATCCTTTAGCTATTCTTCAACTCCCAAATTTGATCCGTTAGCCACCCGGAATTCACCCGAGGCCCCCCAAGACCTCAACCAAACCTACCAACCAATCCCAAAACACATTGCGGACTTGCTCGAGGCCCCAAATCATATCAAACAACGCTAAAACCATGAATTACACCCCGATTCAAGCTGTATGAACTTCGAAATTTCAAACTTCTATTTCCGATGTTTAAACCTATCAAATCACGTCCGATTGACCTCAAATTTTGCGCACAAGTCATATTCGACATTGCGGACCTACTCCAACTTTCGGAATTGGATTCCGACCCCGATATAAAAAAAGTCCACCTCCGGTCAAACATCTCAAAAACCTTCAAATTTCTATCTTTAGCCAAATGGCTTCAAAATGACCTACGGACCTCCGAATTCACTTCCGATCGCGCCCCCAACTCGAGAATCACAATACGGAGCTATTCACAGTCTAGGAATCCCAAACGGACATCGATAACACTGAAATGCACTTCAAGCCAAACTTATGAAATTTCTTCTAAAATACTGACTTCCACAATAGGCGCCAAAATGCTCTCGGGTTATCCAAAACCCAATCCAGGCATACGCCCAAATCCGAAATCATCATACGAACCTGCTGGAACCTTCAGATCCTGATTCTGAGGTCGTTTACTCAAAATTCTAGTCCTAGTTCATTCTTTCAACTTTAAGCTTCCGAAATGAGAATTCTCTTTCCAAATCAACTCTGGACTTCCTGAAATTCAATTCCGACCACACGTACAAGTCACAATACCTGAAATGAAGCTGCTCATGGCCTCAGGCTGCTGAACGGAGCGCTAGAACTCAAAACGACCGGTCGGGTCATTACATTCTCTCCCACTTAAACATACGTTCGTCCTCGAACGTGCTGAGAACTATATTGAAGTAGTCTGAAATTACTGTTTAACATTTTATGCACTTTCCCGTGGTACCACAACTCGGTTGAGCGCATTCGCTCGATCAATTGTGAAGATACTTCCTTTTATTCAAGCAGATAGGCCTTAAAGCCCAATTCCAACATCCGAAATCCTCCGTCGAGCCTGTTTCCAACATACGAACGCCGTATCAATCACCACACGCTGTACCCAAACATGACTGCATAACTTTGCTGAATTCACACCTTGCATCATTTTACTCACCGGACCACAATAACATTCTCTGA
>NW_017679669.1:5186-16032 GCF_001879085.1 Nicotiana attenuata | reverse complement strand
ACCCCCGGTGTTCAAAGGTGTTCGTGATGCACAAGAAGTGGAAAACTTCCTTTGGCACTTGGAGAACTACTTCAGGCATGGCAAAGTGAGGGACGACGAGGCCAAGATCAACACTACGGTATTGTACCTCTTAGAGACTTCCATGCTATGGTGGAGAAAGAAGATGGCCGACGTGGATAAAGGTCTATGTACTATTAGCACGTGGGACCAGTTCAAAGCTGAGTTCAAGCGACAGTTCTTTCAAAACAATGTCTTGTACGAGGCAAGGCACAAGCTTAGGGAGTTGAAGCAAACAGGGAGCATACATGACTTTGTCAAGGAGTTCACTACCCTTATTCTTCAAATCCCCAACCTGACCAATGATGACTTGTTGTTCCACTTCATGGACGGGTTGCAAAATTGGGCTAAGCAGGAGTTGCAACACCGGCAAATCGTGGATATAGACCGAGCCATAGTGGAGGCCGAATCATTGATGGATTTCAGGCATGAAAAGCATGACAAAGGCAAAGGCAAGGAGTCAAAGGTTAACAATGTCAAAGGAGGGGGAGAACGTGGCAAAGGCAAGGAGATACAAAAACAATATTCCAAGACTCAAGATTCCAAAAAGTCGAGTGGCCGTCAGGGCTATGCTGAGAAGAAGGCGCAGGCCGAGAAGAAGGGATGCTATATATGCGGAGGGCCACACGGCTTCAGGAATTGTCCCGACCTCAAGAGCCTCAGTGCCATGGTCCGTGAACGGAAGGAGCAGCTGCAAGGAGAGAGTTCGAAAACCGCACAATTGGGTATGATCGGATTATGTGGTGCTATCACGAAGCAAACTATCCAACTTACCGAGAATGGCAATCAGTAAGTAGATCTCTCCATAAACAACAAGCCCGTTGGTGCAATGATGGATACTAGAGCAACTCATAATTTCGTGACTGAGGCTGCCGCAAAGAGACTAGAATTGAAGCTTGTTCCAACCAACTCTCATGTCAAGACTGTGAATGCCGAAGTACAAAATGGTCGTGGGGTAGCTAATGGAGTTGGTGTCAAATTGGGAAGTTGGAAAGGTATGGCAAACTTTACCGTAACCGCTATGGATATCTTTGACATCATACTGGGGCAAGAGTTCTTTAGACATTGTCATAATTTGATCGACCCTTACCTCCAACGTCTCTTGGTTATGAGCGCGAAGAAGCTTGCATGGTACCTACAGTGACTATGCTACACGGACAGATCCAAGCACAACTCTCAGCTATGCAGGTTGTCAAGGGAATCAAGAAGGGGGAGTCGACGTTCTTGGCAACCATTGCAAGTCTAGAGGAAGACAAGAGTTTTCAAGAGATACTACCGCCTTGCATAGAGAAGTTGCTTGAGGAAAACAAAGATGTCATGCCCGAAGAGTTTCCTAAGCACTTGTCGCCTAGGCGAGAGGTGGATCACAAGATTGAGTTTGAGCCAGGGGATAAGCCACTCGTATTTTCCCCATATCGTATGGCACCGCCCGAGCTAGAGGAGCTCAGGAAACAATTGAAAGAGCTGCTATATGCTGGTCACATTCACCCTCAAAGGCACATTTCGGCGCGCCAGTATTGTTCCAGAAGAAGAAGGTTGGATCGCTGCGCTTATGCATAGACTACTGAGAACTTAATAAAGTCACAGTGAAGAATAAGTACCCGATCCCGCTCATGATGACTTGTTCGATAGACTTGGGCAAGCCAAGTACTTTACCAAGGTGGATCTTCACAAGGGCTACTACTAGGTTCCTATTGTAGAAGGGGATGAGCCGGAGACAGCATATGTGACGAGATATGGAGCCTTTTAGTGGTGGTGATGCCCTTCGGCTTAACCAATGCACTAGCCACATTTTGCACCCTTATGAACAAGATTTTTCATCCCCACCTTGATCAGTTCATGGTAGTCTACCTAGACGACACAGTCATCTACAATAATACCTTGGAGGAGCACATGGAGCACTTAAGGAAGGTTTTCCAAGTCTTGCGGGAGAACGAGCTATATATCAAGAGGGAGAAATGTGAGATTGCAAAATCAAAGGTACACTTCTTAGGCCATGTCATTGCAATGGAGAGCTACGCATGGACGAGGCTAAGGTACATGCTATCCGGGAGTGGGAGACACCTATAAAGGTAACTGAGTTGAGATCCTTCCTTGGCCTTGTTAACTACTATCATCGGTTCATCAGTGGCTACTCAGAAAATGCCGCACCATTGACTGAGTTGCTAAAGAAGAACAAGCCATGGGTTTGGACGGAGCATTGTCAAAAGGCATTTGAAGGACTTAAGGAAGCTGTAATAGAGGAGCTAGTCTTGAAGTTACCTGACTTTGACAAGACATTTGAGGTGCACATAGATGCCTCAGACTTTTCCATTAGGGGTGTCATGATGCAGGATAAACATCCCATAGCGTTTGAGAGCCGCAAGTTAAATGAGACGGAGCAGGGTTACACGGTGCAAGAGAAGGAGATGATTGCCATTGTGCATTGCCTTCGTACATGGCGACATTATTTGCTTGGGTCGAGGTTCGTGGTCAAGACTTAAAATATGGCTACTAGCTACTTTCAGACGTAGAAGAAGCTCACACCAAAATAGGCTAGGTGGCAGAATTTCTTGGCTGAGTTTGATTATGTGCTGGAGTACAAGCCGGGCAAAGGTAATGTTGTAGCTGATGCCTTGAGCAGGAAAGCTGAGCTTGCTGTCATCACTTCAGCAAGTTGGGACATTCGTGAGGCTATAAAAGAAGGCATGCAACGTGATCCAGCAGCCAAACAGCTTCTCGAGTTAGCCAACCAGGGCAAGATGAAACATTTTTGGGTAGAAGACGGCCTATTGCTTACTACGGTTCGGCGGGTTTACGTGCCTAAGTTTGGAGATATTAGATGGCGGATCATAAGGGAGAGTCATGACACAATGGAGGATGGTCATCCAGGCCAACATCGTACTAGGGCCTTAGTTGAGTTAGTCTACTATTAGCCACACATGCGAAATGACATAGAGTGTTATGTGCAGACTTTTCTTGTCTGTCAGCAGGACAAGGTTGAGCAACAGTAGCCCAGAGGACTTTTGGAACCGCTACCAGTCACAGAGCGTCCATGGGAGAGCGTGACTATGGAATTTGTCACTTTTCTATCGAAGTCCGATGGTTATGGTACTATTATGGTGGTTGTGGATAGATTTTCTAAATATGCCACCTTCATGCCAGACTCACCAGGTTTTATAGCCAAGAAGCCACCTAGTTATTCTTTAAGAATATGGTGAAGTATTGGGGCTTCCCAAGGAATATTATTAGTGATCGAGACCCCTGTTTTACTGGGAACTTTTAGAGAGTGTTATTCGACATACTTGGCACAGAACTGCACTTTTCCACTAGTTTCCACCCACGGACGGATAGACAAACCGAACGGGTCAATGCCTTACTAAAATGCTACTTGAGGCATTATGTGTGCGCGCATTAGAAAGATTGGGCAAGGCTCCTAGACATCATCCAATTCTCGTATAACTTGCAGCGGAGTGAGTCCACAGGGCGGACACCATTTGAGCTAGCCACAGGCCAACAACCAAAAACTCCACATTCATTACCAATCGCTTTCGAGGGAAAGAGTTTGGGGGCTTATCATATGGCTAAGGGATGGGAGGAGCAGCTTGACACTACTAAGTCCTACTTGGTCAAGGAATCTAAGAAGATGAAGAAGTTTGTGGACCGTAAGCGGCGTCCCATAGTCTATAGAGTTGGAGACACGGTCATGGTGAAGTTTAACCCAAGACAGTTCAAGGCACTACGGGGCATGCATCAGAATCTGATTCACAAGTATGAGGGGCCATTTAAGATCGTCACCAAGGTAGGCAAGATCTCATACAATCTTGACATGCCATCGTATCTTAAGATCTACCCTGTCTTCCATGCCAACACGCTTAAGCCATATCATGAAGATAAAATGATCCGAGTAGGGCCAATCAAGTCGAGCGCCAATTACTATCACCGCCTCACATGATCGGGAGATTGAGGCTATCATGGATTACAAGGCTAGGCAAAAACAAGGGCCGAAAGCCACCGCAATGTTCCTCGTCCATTGGAAGGGGCAGTCATCGGAGGAGGCAACATGGGATCCATATGAAGAATTTTGGCAATTCAAAGATAAGATCTGAGAGTATATGCAGCATCATTGTGCCGTGGTCGTCGCAATATTAGGTGGGGGAGAGTGTGATTACCCGCCACATCATCATGCCACATAAGCACCATTTGGAATATATGATGCCATGTGGAAGCTTACATAGGAGGAATGCTAGCATTTGTGAGAAGATTCTAGAGAAGTATGGACATTTCCTTTGGAAGACCATAGATCCCTATGGATTTGCTAGGAAAGTCGTTGGAATATTCTAGGCTTGTAGAGGATTCTAGAGAAAGCCCTTATCTTGTAAATATTAAGGACTTGCGTAACAATTAATATTTACACACTAGCCCTTGACTAGTATATAAAGGGGGCCATTCATTTGTAATTCACCAACCAAATAATTCAAGTTCTCTCTAACACAAAGCTTCCTTTAACAATTCTCTTGTGTTCTTTCTACCATTCTCGTAGCGATCTTGAGTGTAGTAAGTAAGGCTGACTTGGTATAGCAAGAATGCGAGCAAGTTGTGCAAGATCATCAGCGAGTTGTCAAGTGCTTCACGTGTACTTAGTTAACGACTAAGGACATGACAAAATGCTTATTAATTTTGGGATGAATTACAATGGAATATGACCCCTCTATTTATAGGGAAAAAGTAACTTAGCCACCAAGTAACAAACCCTTTACGTTAAAGTTTTGTCGTAAGCTAATCGACGTAAGTTCGGGAATGAGATTATTTTGAGATTTATATACATTATGCTATTTCAAACAAGTGATGAGTAAATTCGTGAAGGTGAGAGGTAAGCAAATTAAAGAAAATGAATCTTCGTCAAAATAAGAGAGAAGTGAGTTGTTGCACCTTTTGTTTTCGTACGTGAAAGTACGCCATAAGTAAATTTATATAAGCTCGGAAATGAGATGTTACATCCCGTATTTTTCGTACGTTAAAGTTTCGTCGTAAGTTAAGCAACATAAGTTCGGGAATGAGATTATTTTGGGATTATAAGTATTATGTTATTTCAAATAAGTGATAAGTAAATTCATGAAGGATAGAGGTTAAGCAAATCAAAGAAAATGAATTTCATCAAAATTTGATATTTTGGGGTAAAATACGATCTAAGCTATAATACTCCGTATTTATGGACTAGTGCCATACAATGTACCACCACTTAAACTTACTGAAACATTATGGAATTCAATTCTAAGAGATAAAGTTTAGCCCACAGACCTGGTTGAGCTTTCCCTTAAGTTACTACAACGTTCCAAAAATCCTAGCAATCCTAATCTATTTCGAGATATAACAAAATTGAACACAAATTAGGAAGATATTCATAGCCTTAGCTTGTTTGAGCATTCCATCAAAAATAGGTGTGCATTAAGTCTTTAAGGTCCTTTTCTAGAGGATTTCATCAACCTTCAACCCATCCTTAAACATTTTTATCTCAACAATGTTCTTTTAGCTTGTTTGAGCATTCCATCAAAAACTAGGTATGCATTAAGTCTTTAAGGTCCTTTTATAGAGGATTTCATCAACCTTCAACCCATCCTTAAACATTTTAATCTCAACAATGTTCCTACACCCGTTGATAACACATGCAAGAAAGATAACAACTCCAATACCCTCAAACTTTCTTTGTAATTACCCATCTTTAGCAAAAATTTGAAATTAAAGGTTAGGGTGTAGAATCTTACCTCAAGGATGAATATCTAGTGTGTTTTCCTTGTTAATCTTGAAAGATTTGTGTAAGAATTGAAGAATGATTTAATGGAGATCACTTTCTCACTCTAGGGCTCCCTCTCTAACTCTATAACATCAGATTTTTGATCAAAAATGACCCATTGCGTGTATTTAATGAAGTTGGGTCGGGTTATAAAGATAGAAGAATGGATAGTCCAAGATTCCGGATCGGGCTACAGGCCTGGCGTCGCCAGCTTAAAGCCTGGTCTAGCCTGGCTTTCTCCAGGCCTCGCCAGCTTAAAGCCTGGTCCATCCTGGCTTTATCCAGGTCTCACCAGCTTAAAGCCTGGTCCAGCCTAGCTTTATCCAGGCCTCACCAGCTTAAAGCCTGGTCCTGCTTGGCTTTATCCAGGCCTCACCAGCTTAAAGCCTGGTCCAGCCTGGCTTTAGCCTGGTCTAGCCGTGACCAAAAATTTCAACTCCCTAACGCATTGTTCAACTCAAAACTCCGAAAATACAACAGTTGACCTAGCAAAACAAACCTATACGACAGAGACACTTGGAATTTGATCCCAAATAATCAGGAAAAAAGAGTTTTGAGGGAAGAATAAATAAAAAAAACTCCATTTTAGCTAGCTCCTCCCCCCACCCCAAAAAAAAACTCTCTTTCTCTCTCCCGTTATTTCCTTTTAATTTTTCCAGTAACTTTTCCTTATATTTACATGAGCTTTTTGCTGCTTAAACACATGAAGAATCAGTTGCTGTAGTGTTAAAACGGGGCTCTTAGCAGAAATGGGGAGCTAGAATTGATAAAGAGGAGATTTAATGCAACCACCACTGACCCAGGTGGAAACTCCATTAATAGAGGAAAAACAATGCTTATAAAATCTGTAAAGAGGATAGACAAATAAGAAAAATGTCTCTACTTTGCTGTCCTGAATTTCAAATAAGTTTATGCTTGACAAATACAAAATTTTAAGTTTCTGTTACATTAATAGTCTCACCAACTCCCATAACAAATACAAATTTCTGATTTCAGTACTGTAACGACCCGGCCGGTCGTTTTGAGAATTTAAGTTCTGATCAGTGGCATAAGGTCTTCAGAAGCTTCATATTATATGTATCGACTTGCGTGCATGGTTGAATTCAGCTACCCGAGGATTCAGAATCGAATTGGAAGAAGGATTCTAGTTTTGGAAGCTTAAGCGGTAAGAATTTGACCGAAATTGGAATTTTGAGTAAACGGCTCCGGAATGGGTTTGGACGATCTCAACAGCATCGTATGGTGATTTTGGACTTAGGCACACGTCCGGATTCAGATTTGGAGGTCCGTAAGGTTATTTGAGGCATTTCGGCGAAAGTTGGAAAAGTTGAAGTTTAGAAAATGGAGAAGTTTGACCCATAGTTGACATTTTCAAGATATCGGGATCGGAATGCATTTCTGAGAGTTGGAACAGCTCTGTCTTGTCATTTGGGACTTGTCTACAGAATTTGACGTCATTCCGGGTTGGTTTGATTGGTTTCAGCACGAGTTTTCAAAGTTGGAAGATTTGAAAGTTTATAGTTCGATTCATGGTGCGATTTGCATTTTCGGCGTTGTTGGATATGTTTGAGACCTCAAGCGAGTCCGTGTTAGGTTATAGAACTTATTTGTCTGTGTAGACGGGGTCCCGGAGGCCTTGGGTGTGTTTCGGACGAGTTTCAGATGTTTTGCATGGTTTTGGAGCATGTCTGATTTCTGGTGTGTTCTCACCTGCGACCTTGGAGCGCAGGTGCGGCTCCGCTTCTGTGTGAGCCCGGCCGCTTTTGTGTTCATGAAGGCCTGGGAGCTTGCTCACTTTTGCGGAGGCTGGCACGCAGGTGTGATGGCCGCCTCTGCGGTCCAGTGATCGCACCTACGGAGAAATCTCGCTCCTGCGATTTCCCTTTCGCATCTGTGGTGCCGCTGATGTGGCTGTATATCCGCAAATGCGGTCCCTGGCCTGGTTAGCTGAGTTCACAGATGCGGACCCTTTCTCGCAAATGCGGTCCCGCAGATGCGCTTTCTTGTCCGCAGATGCGGAAGTCCTGGCAGAATCATTTAAATCGAGGGTTTGGCCATTTTCTTCATATCTTGAGTTTTGGACTTCGATTTTGAGAGCTTCTTTCTAGGATTTTCAAACAAATCGATTGGGTAACTGTTCCTCACCTAGTATCTAATATATTCCATGATTTTATCTTCATTTCTATCATTTGATTTGTGTTTTGAGTTGAGAAAATTAGTGGTTTTTGAAGAAAGGTTTCAAAATGAAAAATCATGATTTGGGGGACCAAATGGAATCGGAATTTGATAAATTTTGTATGGTTGAACTCGTATCGGAATGGGTATTAATTTCTGTAAAATTTGTCGGGTTCCGAGGTGCGAGCCCGGGGGTCGACTTTTGGACCGAGTTTTGGATTTTGTTGAAGATTGAGACTTTATGATCCGGAATAGTTTCTTATGAGTTTTATTTGTGCTTTGAAGTTAATTTGGTTAGATTTGAGCCGTCTGGAGGTCTTCTCACCCGAGAAGTGCATTTTAGAGTATTAGTTTGTCGTCTTTGAGGTAAGTATCTTGTCTAACCTTGTGTGGGGGACTTCCCCATAGGATTTGAGTCTTCTATGTTAACTGTAGTCCGTGAACGCGAGGTGACGAGTGCGTGCTCGGACTTATTTGTGGAAGTTGGCCCTTAAGGTTCTTAGGTCCTTATATTCACTGTGTATGAAGTTGTTCGTGATATGTTTGTGTTCCTATTTGCTTGTTTCACTTATACATGCTTCAACTAGAAATAATTGCCCTAGGATTCACTCTTATTGCCTATTTGACTCTTATTTGACTTAACTGAAGATTCTGCCTCTTCTATCGTCATGCTATCTTTTCACAACTGTTTATCTTTAATTGAATTATTACTATCTCATCCTGTAATTGTTTAGTCTTAATTGGAGTTATGATTATCTTCTGCTGCCTACCATTATTTGACTTGTTGAATATCTTTCGCAAATTGCTCAACCTTAAAAGGGGTTTAGATAACCTATATCTTAGTTACTTGCCTTTATTTGGGACTATTGGACTTGTGTTGACTTCCTTATTGTTCACTTGTATATTGTGGAAATGTTGCTACATATTAGTTTTCCTTGTTGAACTGTTCCCTTTATTCCTAGTATTCTTTACTGTGGTTATTCCTTGTGAACTAGTTCTACCGTTTCTTTGTGATTTAAAGTTCTTCAGTTGATTTACTTGCCGTACTTTGCATTATTGTCATTTTTGCTGTTGTACTTATTGTGGTGATGTACGAGGTTTCTGCTGTGCTGTAACTGTTATTTCTGTTGGTTGTGCTGCATATTTACTTTGGGACTACGGAAGGTATCCCGGTAGATCCCCTTGTTCTGCATATTTACTTTGGGACTACGGAACAGTATTCCGGTAGATCCTCCTGCATATTTACGTTTGGGACTACGGGACGGTATCTTGGTAGATCCCACTGTTCTGTATATTTACTTTGGGACTACGTAACGGTATTCCGATAGATCCTCCCTGCACATTTTCATTTGGGACTATGGGACGGTATCCCGGTAGATTCCCCTGTTCTGTATATTTACTTTGGGACTACGGAACGGTATTCCGGTAGATCCCCCCTGCACATTTACGTTTGGGACTACGGGACAATATCCCGGGAGATCCCCTGTTATTATCACTGTGTTCCGAGCTTATGCTTTTCATTGATCCTATCCCTACAAACATTCTACGTGCTGTCTGTTCTTTTCCTTATGTTTACTAGCTGGTATGAACTATGTTAGGACACTTGCACAAACATACACGTGGCTAAGCACCCTTATCGGATATGAGGTTTATTGATATTTCTGAGTATAGACGCACACCCTTGTTTATTTGCCTTGTGAGAATGGCTCTATTTGGCACGTGAGTTGTCAATATAATTATGAGGTGTGATGAGGGAACAAGATGCCAAGTGTTAGGGTTCAGGTATTGAGACCCATATTGTATGATTATGAGATGAGGTATCACAGGGTGACTTATATTCGAAGGATACTTATTTGGAAAGACTATATTCGAAAGGTATTTATTTTGAAAGAACTATTTTTTGTTGAAAAATATTTATTTGAAGGAAGTATATTTCGAAATATTTTATCACTTGAAGGATTTGCCTAATTGATTGATGTTTGTTGGCTAAGACCTAATGTGAAAACTGCTGTAGTTGCTAAGTCATGACTTGTCTTTACTGTATTTGTGATTCGGATTTGGGTTGTATTTCCGTTCACTTTTCCATGTTCTTATTATGGTGTTCCGGTGTTACTTGCTATTTTCTTTCCTTATTGCAGTTACCGTCTTGTTAGCCACATCACGTAGTCTTTATATAGATATCATGTTCTATTGTTTCTACTCTTTATACTTGTTCAGCTTATTAGACCAGTAGGTGTCTGATCGCTGCCAACTCGACGCTACACCAAGGTAGGAAGAGCGGGTCGCAATAGCTTTTACCCGAATAGTGGTCGGGATCGATATCCACAGGGAGCTAGTAGTGGAGTTGGATTTTCTGTCTAGTCTAGAGATGTGTTTGTGCTCCTAATGTCACTTCAAACATTCTTGGGTTTTTGATTATATAACTACTATGATAAAACTAATGATTAATGCTAAATTATGCTACTAGAATAGTGCGAAGTTGTATCTAATGGGAAGGAAGGCA
This sequence comes from Nicotiana attenuata, assembly GCF_001879085.1. NCBI lineage: Eukaryota > Viridiplantae > Streptophyta > Magnoliopsida > Solanales > Solanaceae > Nicotiana > Nicotiana attenuata. Next base: position 5,524 of record NW_017679669.1, on the reverse strand, counting down.
CTAGGGTCGTGGCATTACCTAGGTGGCTAATTGACGGGTAGATGTTACTAAGGATAGATTGACATATTTGGGGCTTATGCTATAACCGTTGCACAATTGTACCCACTTTCACACCTCTCGGTAGAGAGAGTGATTTTTGCCCAATTGACTCTCTCGAGACCAATTGGGTAGGACAATTAGATCAAGCAACTAGGGTTCAAGTAGGGTGATTACTCTCTCGAGATTTAACCCGTTAATTGGGACTATCATTTCTCATGAGTCCATCCCAATTCCTTGTTGGGTCAACTTTGGGGTCATAAACTCTCTTTCTCAAGAAGAGTCAAACCCACAAAGCTTGA
>NW_017679669.1:0-2663 GCF_001879085.1 Nicotiana attenuata | reverse complement strand
AGCCTAACTACGAAGCTTAAAAGTGAAAATGAAAAATTTGTACGAAAATAGAAAACAGAACGAATATTTACAATAGGGGATTAGAATATACAACGGAGGATGAATATATACAAAAGCGTAGCTTTATATACAGACCAAAAAGAGAATAAAAAGTACGATAAAAGTAGCTAAATGTAAAGTTATATACAGACCAAAATAGAAAATCACAGAAACATAAACTAAGTCAAATATATACAGTCATCCAGATAAAACAAAAAGTAGGGCGCACCCCCACGAATAAAAGCTGGCATTGTCCCCAATGCCAACTATCAAACTAAGCATCAAAAAGTCATAAGAAAGGATATAGGAGCTCCCTAAGCCTGGTCCGTCTGCATGGGATCATCAGTGGCCCCCAGGTCCTCTGTATGTGCGGGAACCTCAGTGGTTCCCGATCTCCTGCTGCTCAGCTACTGGGACTGGGGCCTGTTCCTGGACCGGCTGCGTTGGAGGCACCGCGGACCGCGCAAAAGTGACCACGGTCCGCGCTGGGCAAAGGCCCAAAATAATAACTCTCTGAATCTCCCCACCGCGGTCCGCACAAAATGGGGTCGTGGCCGCGGTGGGCCAGCGCGGGCCGCGCTAAGTGCAATGCGGCCGCGCTGGGAACAAATCAACTTTCAATCAATTGAGCACCGCGGTCCGCACAAAAAGAGTACACGGACCGCGTCAGGGCAGCGCGGTCGCGCAAAGGCGACCGCGGTCCGCGCTGAGCTAGGGTTTACAGGCACTAAGTTAGGGTTGTAGTTATGCCATTTTTGTTCAAATTTTTACACCTACATTGTCCCTACTCATTTTCCCAATCATTAGACATATTCAACACATAACCTATGTTTTAAACTATCTTAAACTATCAATTAAATGAAAAAGAAGAAGCTAGGAGACGACAGAAGAAGCTAAAACTACTGGGTAAGCAATTAAAATGAAAATATGAAATTAATTAATCACAAATGCACGAAATGTTACCAGGTTTGTGAAGATTAAATGCAATTAGTCCAAGCAAGCAAGAGTTACGGTCTCAGAAAGGGGTGAACAGTAGTTCTAGGGCTCAGAGTTTTCAGAGTGCGAAAAGGGTACACTGTGACCCTGGGGCTCTATTTATAGAAAATAATGCGGGCCCCATAATCATCTACCTGCGCGGCCGAGCGAAACGGACCGCGGACCGCGCTGGATTTCACCAACTGAAGTTTCAGTAGGCAACCTCCGCGGATCGCGTAAAAGCAGACCACGGCCGCGAAGGTCCACCGCGGACCGCACTAACTGGAACGCGGCCACGGTGGAAAACTTCAGAGACCATCATTGTTGGACCATGCCAGTGCGGACCGCACTAAGATGACCATGGCCGCACTGGCAAACTTCAGAGAATGGTCAATTTGTTCCAACTTATTTTGCACAGCATCAACACAATCCCTGCAACATTCACAACCAATTAGCTCAAAAATCCTAAACTATCAAGAAAATCAAAGAGAAGGAAAAAGACATGGGTTGCCTCCCAAGAAGCGCCTGATTTAACGTCGCGGCACGACGCGGGTTACCAACACATTATTTGAAATATACCATAGCCACCACGTGGCTATCATCAATCTTCCCAAGATAATGCTTCACACGATGTCCACTGACTCTGAATATTTCACCATTCTTGTTCCTTAAATCAAGAGCACCAAATGGGGTCACGAACACAACTTCAAATGGCCCACTCCACTTTGATTTGAGCTTTCCTGGCAACAGACGTAACTGGGATTTGAAAAGAAGAACCATATCACCAACTTTGAATTCATTTTCCCGAGCATATTTATCGTGAAGATACTTCATCTTGTCCTTATACAAGGACGAGCTGGAGTAGGCATGAAATCTAAACTCATCAAGCTCATTAAGTTGCTCAACACAGAGATTCGCTGCAGCATCCCATTCCAAGTTCAACTTTCTCAAGGCCCACATAGCTTTGTGCTCCAATTCCACCGGAAGATGGCAAGCTTTCCCAAACACCAACCGGTACGGGGACATACCAATTGGGGTCTTGTAAGCCGTCCGGTATGCCCATAAGGCGTCATCCAACTTTTTTGACCAATCGGTCCTATTAGCATTGACCGTCTTGGACAAGATACTCTTTATTTCGCGGTTGGAGACTTCCACTTGACCGCTAGCTTGAGGATGATCGGGGGTGGTCACTTTGTGATTTACTCCATACTTGGCAAGTAATGAATCAAAAGCCTTGTTGCAAAAATGAGACCCCCCATCACTAATGATAGCACGAGGGGTGCCAAACCTTGTGAAGATACTCTTTTTCAAAAATGCCACAACACTTCGGGCTTCATTGTTGGGTAAAGCCACAGCTTCAACCCACTTTGAGACATAGTCCACCGCCACGAGAATATAAGTGTTCCCACAAGAGCTCACGAAAGGACCCATGAAATCGATGCCCCAAACATCAAAAATATCTACCTCGAGAATCGTATTGAGAGGCATCTCATCCCTTTTTAGAAAATTCCGCCGGCTCTTTGGCATGCATCACATCTCTTGACCAAGTCACTAGCATCTTTTAACAAAGTTGGCCAATAGAAACCGCAACTCAAGACCTTTGAAGCTGTCCTCACCCCTCCATGATGGCCACCATAGGGGGAGGAGTG